>NW_008336702.1:125465-132400 GCF_000622305.1 Nannospalax galili
ATGCTGTTAGAATACTGTTACATCTACTATATGAAAACATCATAGCTCAAATGATAATAAGGATAAGTTATAGAACTGTTTTACATCTATCTGGAACTTGAGTTCTCTTACTCTAACCTCTTCCAAATTCCCTTTTATTCTCCCTTAAAATGGTGGCTTCCACTCATAAGCATATTCATTTTACCATACATCAAACTGTCCCTTCCTTGTCCCTGCTTCTTAGAATCAAATGTTCTTAAAAAGCTGACTTCATATACAAGACAACATTTGGGCCTCATTAGGGAGCTATTGTTTCCTGTGTTTGTCTGAAGTTTATTTGTATGTTTTCTTTGACTTTCAAGCAGTTTGTAATCACAATGGCATACTACCAAGTTGTCCTAGTATTAGACTAAATTCTGGCCAAGTGTAGTGAAGCCATTCTGCTAACTTATAACAAAGAACATGGAAGAACTACGCGTTCTATTGTTATTTTTATGCATAGTTATAGGCAAGGTAGAAAATGAATAAAAACTTTTATAAGAATAACTAAGGCGTAAGGAAACAAAGAGAATTTCTGAGTCTAATCTCAACAAGGAAGCTCAAATAGAAATATTAAACTAGCTCAGAAGCAGAGTTTTCCTCAGGGATACATACTAATCTAATATGGTCTAGTATGGATTTTGGGTTGTTATGGGCTCCTAGCCAAGGAGGTGGGGGGCCAAGTTTGGAGTCTGATCATGGTGGGAGGTCCTAGAATCCTTAAGTGTATCCTCAGCAGATGATGACCCTCCCCCTACAGTTCAGAGGGAATACATGTCTGTTTAGGTTCTGGATATGGGGAGAGCAAGAGAAGTAAAAATGCATTTCCCCTCAGAGAATTTGTAACCACAAAGCCACAAATCCATGGACTTGTGGGTGGAATTCACACTACTTGTGTGGCCCCAAATACACCAATCCAAATTTCGATAGGTCTTGGATTAGAAATGCCATTAGACACCTGACACTCTATGTAAAAGTCTTTTGATCCAGAATTCCTATAAGAAAAGCAGGATCCAAGATAACAAGATCACAATAAAAATCCCCTTTGAACTAGAGTAGGCAGAAACAAAAACCTATAAAGCAGAACCACTAAGACTACGGATTTGGATTTTTACAGAATATACAAATTAGCACTTAAAAAAGCAAAAGAAAAAATTACAAGACCAGATTATCAGAAGGATGAAACCAGTTTGGAGAAAAAAACCTTAATGAGATTAAAAAAAAACAAAGTCATAAAAATCAATGTCCAAGTTAAACAGCATACTAGACGGAGACAAAGAATGAAATAATGTATAGATTCAAAGGCATAAAAAGCATGAATTATCAAATACAGAGTGAGAAAGCAACACACATATCAGACAGAACTTTCATAAACAGAAATCAGAGATGAAGAGGGGAGAAACAACAACAACAACAACAACAACAACAAAACCAAAAACCTAACACTGTAAGAAGAAAATGGATGAGAAAATTTCAGAATTCTGATGAAAGCTACTATTCAGAATTATGGTATTCAGTTAATTTCAAGCACGATTTAAGGAAAAACAAGCAAAACAAACACCACTATCTTTACCATACTAAAATTCCAATAATACACCTTAAAAGCCAGGGTCCCAAGACTGAACTGTTGCCTCATGTGCAGTTTTAGTGTGCTGACAATAAATCCTCTCTCTGGAAAGAAGTGAAAAGAGGGACTGGCTTGGGGAATCCGTAATAGCTTTTCTTCTTTGCATTCCAATCTGCAAAAGTCAGTCTCACCAGACCATCTAGCTTTGGGAATATCCCACCAGGAACAATCTTTTACCTTTTATCCATACTCATTTTGGTCATAAGAGAAAGTACCTAATCACCAGGCTCCCCTTAATATCTTAAACTCTGATCCTAAAATGATAACTCTATGTATTTATTCTTTTGCCTCTAACTCTCCCCTGCCAGTTTTCAATCACTAAATTCCATGGAATTCAAAGAACATCATCGAAAACTCATTATATTTCTGAATGTTTTCCTTCATGTTTTTGTTCTAATGGAAATCTGGATTTTCCTCAAGGGTGCTGCCTGCTTCAGCCCTTAAAAAAGTTCTCATTGGTTTGCTTTTTGTTTGTTTTCATCACAAAATCCTCACAAAACTGGCCTAGATGTAGTCCAGTTGTAATGGTTATTTGTGCTCGTTATTCAATTTTATGAATGTGGTACTGGTCCAAGAATAAGCAAAACAGCCAAGTACAAAAACAGAGCTAAGCAAGAGATCCATGAAGTTTTGAAACTTTGTCATATGAGAGGTGATATGACAGATTCCTGGGGTTATGGAAGATTATTCAATAAATTAAGTAGCTATATCGTAAGATAAAACTGGATCCCTATCTCTTTTATACTACTCGTTTCTTGGATGACATACAGTGGGAAGAGGTACTAATTAGAAGAAATCTGCTACCTTATAAAGGGGAAATATAAAAAGTAAAGAACTCCTAAAGTCCAAGAGAAAAAGCATACAACGGAAAATTGCTGAAAAGACATTTGAGTATTTTACAAGGGAAACAATGGTTCAATCTCATTAATGAGAAGAGAAAAATATACACCAACCATTCCTGGTGGGAATATAAACTAACACCAGGCACTTACAATGTGGAGCCCTCAACTTAACCACAACTCTCTGATACCCACAGAAAAACTGAAGCACGTTCTAGGTAACATGTACAGAATGCTCCTCTCAGAAGGTAAAGGCAGGAGGATGACTATCAAGTTTGAGACCAGCCTGGTCTACAGGGTGAATTAAAAGCTTGTTTGGGCTTAAGTATGACAACTTGTCCCAAAACAAAACAAAATAAAATATATAATTTTTTTTTAAAGGGAGAAAAGGGGCTGGAAAGATGGTTCAGTGGTTAAGAACACTGACTGTTCTTGCAGAGGACCTGGGTTAGATTCCCAGCACCCATATGGAGACTAACAATTGTCTGTAACTCCAGCTCCAGGGGATCCAACGCCTTCTGATCTCCTTGAACACTGCATGGCATGGGTGCACTTACACATATGCAGGCAATAGACTCATTCACACAAAAGTAAAAATAAAATATTAAAAAATTAAAAATAAAAAGGGAGAAAAAATATTCCTAACTATTCAGTAAACAAAATGGACACCATAAATGCACACTGTAGTAGATTAGCTTCAGTTATCAACTCGACACACCTGGGAAGAAGGTACCACAACTGGGGAGCTGCTTCTGTCAGTTGGCTGGCATGTTTGTAAGGCATTTTCTTAACTTCTGACTAAGAAGGGAGAACCTAGTCCACTGTGGGTGGTTCCACCCTCACACACATGGTCCTGGGTTATGTAAGAAAGCAAGCTATGCACAGACCAGGGAGCAAGCCAGTAAGCTGTGTTCCTCCATATCTATGCTTCAGTTCCTGTCTCCAGGTTCCTGCCCTGACTTTCCTTGATAATGGACTGTGAGCTGTAAGTCAAATAAATACTTTCCTCTCCAAGATGGTTTTTGTCAGTGTTTTGTTACAGCAATGAAAAGCAAACTAGGATAACCTCCCCTAATTAAAAAAACAAAACAAAACAAAAAACTTAAGAAAATCAAATACATTCTTCATTGTTATAAATATAAAATAAACACTTCAATATCCCCAACATCCTCATATTTTAAACTTTCAAAAGAGTTAGTTACATACAAATTGAACCAATATTTTTCTTGCTATAACCACTATTTTCTTTCATACTTAGTGGTCTAAGTTTATTTTTTAAATACTTTATTTTTATTGTTTATAATTTTATTATTGTTTAAATTTATTGTTTATGAGTATATTGCCTACATGTATTTAAGTGCACCCATGCCGTGCAATGGCCTGCGGAAGTCAGAAGAGGGTATCAGGTCCCCTGGAACTGGAATTAACAGTTATTAGTTGTCATATGGGTGCTGGATTCAAACCTGAGTCTTCTGCAAGAACAGCCAGTGCTCTTAACCCCTGAGCCATCTCTCCAGCCCAAGTGGCACAGATTTACAAATGAAGTAAATCACATATTTTGACAACAGTTGTCTCCTCATATCCTCCAAGACCTCACCTTCCACGGATACCTGAAACCAGTCAGTATCTACAGACAAGCAGTAATATACTGATACATTTGATCTCTGAGATAACTACCAAATGATTTACAGGTGGGTGTGTATGCAGTATAGGATACTCTAGGCAAAGGGATGATTCACAGTCTGGATGGGATTGAGAAAGATTTAACTGTTATATTCAGAATGAAATAATTTAAAAGTTATAGTCTAGTCTGCTCTCAGACTCACTGAGCAGCACTGGCTAGCCTTGACTCTTGATTCCACCTCTCAAGTGTCAGAACTACAGTTATATACCATCACCTTCAGGTTATTTCTAAAATTGTTCACTGATTATTTTTGGATTGTGATTAAGAGGGAGAATACTGCAAAAAAGGATAAAATAGATGGAGGGAGGTGATGCTACAATTGTCTAAAAAGTCCTTCCAAGTAACTACTAAAAAAAGCAGTATGTTCCCAACTTCTTCCTACTACGGGTTAACACAGAAATAACATTCCTATGGAAGTTGAATACACAGAGGCAACCAGAGAAGACAGCAGCTTCAGGACTCTGACTGGTCTAAAGGACAAAAAGGTTAGTATTATGGCACAGTTGTCAACCACTGACCACTGGTGATATGACGGTTGGTATTCTTTGACATAAACACTTAAGGTTTACTCTTTCAACTTTTCTAATATATTTGGCTGAGTCTATTTCACTGATAATATCAATACAATACAAAAAGGAGAGTAATGCAAAATTAAAGTAACATTAAAATTTAGAACTTTAGAGTGGGATCTGAGAACCTCTAAAAATATTTCAGTGCAACTGTGCCAGAATCTACTCCACACATTAGTGCTGCCTTCAACCTTGGTCAGAGAAGCTTTTTGCAGTGAGCAGTGGTTAATGCAGAAACTCATAACTGGTCAAAGAGTTGAGAGTCAGTTAATGTTGGATGCTCAGCCCTAAACAGGACATCTTTATCAACCCCTCACTCTGAAAGGCTCAGGGAACATGGCAGAAGAGGGGATCAAAAGAATATAAAGCCAGAGGATGGGGAAGAGTGCAATGAAATATTTTTAGAGAGGACATGGTTGTGGCACTCATGAACTCACAAAAGGATGGTTATCTGCACAAGGTCAAATCAGTTAACATTTCAGCACGGATGGGAGAGAGGCTCCTGAGGCCCCCATCCCTTCTTTCGTACCTACTGGCAGTTGCTGGCTGCTAGGGAAGGAGAGAGTTAATTTTTGGGTGTGTGTGGGGGTGGGTGGGTGTTGGTAGGTTGCCCATGCTCCAGTGGATGGCTCTATATCCAATGTACATGTGGGAAACACTAACTACACTTAAAGGGGATGAAGGAGGGAAGCGGACTTGTTGTATGTGTGGGCCTATTGCAGGGGAAAGGGAAGGAAGTTAGGTATGATCAAGAGACATTGTATATATGTATGAAACTGTTAAAGAATAAAAACATTAAAAAGTTAGGACTTATTTCCAAGGATTGCATTATAATCAAGCAATGCTTCTATTTTGATGAATTCTTAGGTGGTACTGTCTACCAAGGAGATCTGTGACAGGGTAAGCATTCTTTGGGTCCAAAATAATATCAGATTCTTAGGATAATAATTAGTAACATAAATGCCTAGAAGTCTGTAAAAAAGTCTCCCACTTAAAAATATTTTTAAAATATTTTTATTTATCATTTTAATTTTTTATGTGTATATCGTTTGCATGTGTGTAAGTGAATGCGTGTCATGCAATGTCCAAAGAGGTCAGAAGAGGGTGTCGGATCCCCTAGAACTGGAGTTACGAATGACTGTTAGCTACTATGTGGGTGCTGAGAATCAAACTCAGGTCCTCTGCAAGAGCAGTCTATGCTCTTCACTGCTGAGCCATCTCTCCAGCCCCAAGCCCATAGCCGCCAGTATTCCCAAGTGGTCTCCCATCCAAGTATAACCAGGCCCAACCTTGCTTAGCTTCCAAGATCAGATGAGATCAGGTGTGTTCAGGGTGGTATGGCCATAGCCATTGCCTTTTTTTAAGCCTTAAGAATAGAGCCAGTGAGATGGCTTAGTGGGTAAAGGCACATCCTCCCAAACCTGATGACCTGAGTTTGATCCCTGGGTACCACATGGTGGAAGGAGAGAATCGACTTCTGCAAGTTGGCCTCTGACCTCCACTTGTGTACACACACACAAACCCAGATAAATATAATTTTAAAAAGTCCTTCAGAACAATTTAATCAGAAGATAGACTTCTTACACATATTGTCACATGTGATCGTGCAGACCAAAATACTCTCAATGTCTTAAGAAGTCTGTGATGGCACAAACTGGGTAACCTCAAGTAAGCATTTATTAGTTTAAAATAATTCTAAAGTAAAATTCCATGAATTTTGCATGTCATTGTGCACAAAATATAAATACATACACATTAAGAAGGAAGAGCATTTAATTAAAAGGCTAGGTTCTACATTTAAGCAGAAACCCAGAAATACTTTTGTTGTCATTCATTCATTCATTTATTCGTGTGTGTGCACATGTGCTGTGTGCATGCATGCACGACAATCTGTGTGTGGAGGTCAAAAGACAACTTGGAGGAGGTGGTTTTCTACTTCTACCATGCGGGTTCTGGGGCTCAAACTCAGGCACCAGGCTTGAGTTTTCGATGCTGCTAAAGGAATAGGCTGAACTAAGGACATGCTTTCCGATGCTCATTGAATGGGAAGCATTCCACCCACCCTCAATAAAGAGTAAGGACAGGAAGCAAAGCACCTCACATTCCCTTTGTCTATCCGATTACATCTAACGAACAATGTGCAAAGAAAAACACAGGGCCCGTCTCATGAGAAATGACCAAACTCAGTAGACCCAGCC
>NW_008336702.1:135262-135993 GCF_000622305.1 Nannospalax galili
CAACAGGACAGAGAATTAACAGAGAGACATCTGAATTAAACAATGCCATACATCAAATGGAGCTAACAGACATCTACCGAATATTCCACCCAAGCACCAAACAATATAATTTCTACTCAATACCCTAATGTCTCCATTAGATAGGTCAACAGGACAGAGAATTAACAGAGAGACATCTGAATTAAACAATGCCATACATCAAATGGAGCTAACAGACATCTACCGAATATTCCACCCAAGCACCAAACAATATAATTTCTACTCAGAGCCCCATGGAACTTTCTCCAAAATCGACCACATGCTGGGGCACAAAGCAAGCCTCAACAAATACAAAAAAATTGAAATAATTCCACGCATTCTATCAGGCCACAATACAATAAAGCTTATGATCAAGAGCAAAAGAAGCTCTAGTAAATACATGAACTCATGGGGATTAAATAACACACCCGTGAATGACGAATGGGTCAAAGGAGAAATTAAGAAAGAAATACAAGTATCCCTGGAACTAAATGAAAAGCAGAAAACAACACAACAAAACGCCTGGGACACATTGAATGCAATCCTTAGAGGGAAGTTTGTAGCTCTAAGGGACTATATTAAAAAAAATAAGAAAGAACACAAATAAAGGACTTAACATTGCAACTTAAGACACCTGAAAAGCAACAACAAATGAAACCCAAGAAATAACAAAAATCAGAGCAGAAATTAATGAAATAGAAACAAAGAAAACA
>NW_008336702.1:136222-136375 GCF_000622305.1 Nannospalax galili
CTAAAGGCATGGGAACCACCAAAACTAAACCAAGAAGAGATTAACAGCTTAAACAGACCCATATCACAAAAAGAAATTGAAACAGTAATAAAGAAACCTCCTGACTAAAAACAGCCCAGGACCAGATGGATTTATAGCAGAATTCTATCAGAC
>NW_008336703.1:0-903 GCF_000622305.1 Nannospalax galili
TGGGAGGTCTTTCCATCTTCTGATGTCTTCCTCAATTTCTTCCTTTAAAGATTTAAAGTTTTCATTGTAGAGCTCTTTAATGTCTTTTGTCAGGTTTATTCCGAGATATTTAATTTTTTTTGCAGCTATTGTGAAGGGGAGTGTTTCCATGTGCTCTTTCTCTGATTGCTTATTATTGGTATACAGAAAGGCTATAGACTTTTGTAGGTTGACTTTGTAATCTGCCACTTTACTGAACGTGTTAATAATTTCTAGGAGTTTTTGGGTGGAATTTTTGGCATCTCTTACATATATCATCGGCACAAAGGGATAATTTGATCTCTTCTTTTCCAATTATTACTCCTTTAATTTCCTTCTCTTGTCTTATTGCTCTAACAAGAGTTGGAAAGGAGTGGAGATAGTGGACATCCTTGTCTGGTTCCTGATTTTAATGGGAATGCTTCCAGTTTTTTTCCATTTAGAATATTAGTTTTTCTCCATTTAGAATGATGTTGGCTGTGGGTTTGTTAATATATGGCTTTAAGTATGTTGAGGTATATTCATTCCCTCCAGTTCAATTCCCTCTAGGACTTTGAACATAAATGCATGTTGAATTTTGTCAAAGGCCTTCTCTGCATCTATTGAGATGATCATGTGGTTCTTGTCTTTGAGCCCATTTATATGATTTACGACGTTTATTGACTTATGTATATTGAACCATCCCTGCATCTCTTGGATAAAGCTGACTTGATGATGGTGGATGATCTTTTTGATGTGTGTGTCTGGATATGGTTTGCAAGTATCTTGTTCAGAATTTTTGCATCTACATTCATTAAGGATATGGGTCTATAGTTTTCTTATTTTGGTTGTATCAACCTGGCTTTGGTATTAGAGTGATGCTGGCTTCATAGAAGGAATTTGGAA
>NW_008336703.1:5308-6564 GCF_000622305.1 Nannospalax galili
TGTAGTCATTCTTTTTTTCAGCTCTTTGTATTGCTTCAAGAACTCACTGAAGGGCTGGTTTTGTGGACATGAATTCTTTCATCCTGTTTATGTCATGGAAGATTTTTCTTTTCCCTTCGACTATAATAGACATTTTGGCTGGATATAGTAATCTGGGTTGGCATCTGTGGTAATTTAAAACTGGGAATACTTTTTTCCAGGCTCTTTTGGCTTTCATAGTTTTCACTGAAAAGTCAGCTGTAATCCTCATGGGTTTTCCTTTATATGTGACTTGTTCTTTTGCAGCTTTCAGTATCATCTCTTTGTTCTGAACGTTTAGTGTTTCCTCTATGATGTGCAGTGGAGAGTTTCTTTTCTGGTCCTGTCTGTTTGGTGTTCTATATGCTTCTTGTATTTGTATGCGCATGTCTTTCTTTAATTTGGGGAAATTTTCTTCCATGATTCTCTTCAAGAAGAGTCCATGCCATTATCTTGGGAGTCTTGTCCTTCCTGTATGCTTATGATTTGTAAGTTTAGTCTTTTTATGTTGTCACACAATTCCTGCACATTCCATTCTTGTGATTTCTTAAATTTTGCATAATCTTTGCTTGAGCGGTCTAGTTTGTTCACTTTATCTTCCAGTCTTGATACTCTGTTTTCCATTTCATTCATCCTATTGGCGAAGCTTTCTCCTGTCGTTTCTAATTGGCCTACTGAGTATTTCACTTCCTTCTTCATTTCAGCCTGAGTATTCGTCACTATTTCTAACTCTTTTCTGAATTCATTCTGAAGTTTATCCCTATCTTCCTTCAGTTCTTTGATTTCTTTTTTTTTTGTGTGTGTTCTTTAATTTCACTGAATTCTTTTATCATGCCTATAATTGTTCTTTTGAGTTTCATGTCCTGCATTATCTCTAGGGGGTTCTCATTGTACTCCTCTAGAGGACTATTGGTATTTGGTGACATGTTATTTTGGTCTTTCATCTTATTATTTTTTCTCTGTGATTATTGACATGTGAATTTCTTTTGTAGTTTCTGATTCTTGTGTGAGACTCAAGCCTTCAAGTTTAGGTCTACTTGTTTTTGTGAACTTTATGTGTCTTTGTAGTTTACTATTGGGGCATGAAAAGCTGGTTAGTTCCTCTAAGCCTCCAGTTCTCTCTTTTGATTTTATTTTGGAATGGCCAGATTGCCATTTGTTTTCAGGAGTTCCCACAGAGGCCCAAATCAGATGAGGATCAGATGCTCTCTGGCTTTCTCCTAAGGTCTGGATCCCTC
>NW_008336704.1:0-876 GCF_000622305.1 Nannospalax galili
CATAGAGCAACACTAAAGTTTATTATAGTCTTGAGTGAATATATAAATATACTTATAAGATTTTAATGATTATTTTCAGTTATCTCATTATTTAGCTTTACAGAAAAATTTTATTAATATCATTCAACAATACTTAAAAGAACATTTAAAATTTTAGTTTAATAAAATATTAGTAATTCACTGGACTTCCATGTAATCACCTTATTAATCAAAGTATAGTTCATTTCAAATATTCAGGATTGGCTGTTTTGAACTACCAGGGGACTGATGCCCAGCACTACAACTTTAAACTGAAATTCATTATTAGTACACTCAATAAATAAAGCAAATCAACTTTTCGATGTCATTCATGAATTTTGCATGAGGCATTATTCATTCATAGTGCAAGTAATATTAATAATGCCTTGGTAATGTACTATGGATTCAACTATTGAAACAAATTATCACAATCCTTAGAAAACAAGAGATATTGAATTAATTTCCATATTAAACTAACAAAGTGTACTGTCTTCAGAAAGCCACAGTTCTGGGAACACAAGTACATTTCCTGTAGATATGGTTCTATCTACACAAGTATCAATATGTACTTTTGTGCATTCATATTTTTGTGTAAATATAATAATTTATAATCATATCTTACATAAGTTTTTTCCATCATTAATATTGTGACTTGGAATAAAATGTCTTCTTTTTTTTTTGAGGCAGGGTCACCCTGTAATCCCAGCTGGCCTGGAACTCACTATATAGACATGGTTCACCTTGAAATCACAGAGACTCACCTGCCTCTGCTTCTCAAGTACACGGACTAAAGTCGACAGTCTTCATTTTTTATCATTATCTGCAATTTTCAAAGACTAGGCTAAAATGTAATAGGAT
>NW_008336705.1:0-353 GCF_000622305.1 Nannospalax galili
GCTGCCTCCGGAACGTGGGGCGGCGGCCCTCGGGAGCTTGGGGCAGCCGTGGCTGCCGCGGCCCTCCAGAACTTGCGGCAGCGGTGGCGGCGGTGGCGACAGCAGCCATCCGGAAAGTGCGGAGGTGGTGGTGGCCCTCCGGAGGGTGCGGGTGCGGTGATGTCGGTGGCCCTCCGGACCGGACGGTGTGGCGGCAGCGGCCCTCCTGAACATGCGGCGATGGCGGGTCGCCCTCCGGAACATGCGGCGGTGGTAGCAGGGTCCCTCGGGAATGTGCAGCAGTGGCAGCAGCAGCAGCAGCAGAAACGGTTGCATAGTGGAAACACGGGCCTGGGCGAGGGGGAGGAGGAGGG
>NW_008336706.1:0-277 GCF_000622305.1 Nannospalax galili
GCTGCCGCCCTGCTGCCCACCCTCCTCCTTTCCTCCCTCCCCTGGCCTCTGTACTCCCGGGCGGCGGGGTCCACTCGGCTCGGTGCGTGCTCTTTCTCATTTCATAGGTGGAAGGCAGGCCTACAAAGCCTCCAGGCCCGGCGGGATGGCCCCAGGGCGCCCCCTCGCTTGTCCTGCCAGGCCCGGGAAGCCACTGACGTGCGCACCGCTGTGTCTGGTCCAGCTCGGAGATGACGAGGGTGGGCCCTAGGTGCGCAATCCCACCCCGCACTCTCCG
>NW_008336707.1:0-1430 GCF_000622305.1 Nannospalax galili
AGATAGCTCAGTGGTTAAGAGAACTGACTGTCCCTGCAGAGGACCTGGGTTCGATTCTCAGCACCAACATGGCAGCTAACAACTGTCTGTAGCTCCTGTTCCAGGGAATCCAATGCCCTCTTCTGACCTCCACGGGCATTGCACGATAGGGGTGCACTCACGTATATGCAGGCAATACACTCGTAGAGATAAAATAATAAATGAAATAAAGGTTTTTAAAGAAAATATTTTGTTATTTTTATTTTATGTATATGGGTGTATTGCCTGATGTATGTAAGCGCACACATTTGGCAATGGTCATTGATGTCAGAAAAGGGCATTGGGTCCCCTGGAAATGGATTTATAGATGGTTATTTTCTGTCATGTGGGTGCTGGAAACTGAATCTGGGTCCTCTGCAAGAGCAGCCATTGCTCCTAACAGTTGAACTATCTCTCCAGCCCCTAATATTTATTTGTGACAAAGAACTATATGTATTTAGGAGGTGCAATGTGACATTTACTTCTCCACATATATTTTTTCAATTGTCTATTAAATTAACACAATTAACACTTCATGAATTCAAATAGTTCTTCATGAACGTCACAAGATATTCTTGAGATTAAAAACTGCTTATAAACATAATTATCATAAAGTGACTTCTCCTTCAATATTGCTCCTGGAATTTCTACAATGTGAGACTCTTTATTTCAACAGAAGCCCTTCAAACATCAGAAGAGACACATTTAATATCTCACTTAAGTGCATGATAAGCCAGAGTTTTTTTAAAAAACTTTCTATTCTCTTTGAAATTCAGATGCACATTCCAAATGCCCCTCAGCCTGTGAATGGATCATGTAAATTTGAGACATTTATACAATGTACTTCTCCATTGTAAAGGAAAAGGAAATCACATAATTTTCAGGTAAACAAATTGAACTAGAAATGGCTGTATTGAGTGCGGTGAAATGAATGCCGAAAAGGAAGTCACAGGTGTTCTCTCTCCAGTGTGGCTCCTACCACCAGATCCTGAGTAAACGTTCAAAGGAAATGAATTCATTATGGCATAAATATGTGTGCACTCATTAATTATGGAAGCACTATTTGAAGAATAGGAAATCTACTGAAATGTCTATTGGCTAATGAAAGTTTTACGGAAATGTGGTATTCCTAAAGAATAAAGAAATATTCCATCATAGAAAAGGGTGGAATCTTCTCATACTTGAGAACAGGATTGATCTGGTGGACTGTGTATCAGGTGAAGGAAGTTGAAACAAAAGCACTACATGACCTCAGTCATAATGAAATAGAAAAAGAAAAGACAGATGACAGATGTTGAAGGTACAATAGCAGTTTGCAGTGAATGGGGAGAATGTGGGTAAATAACAGACACAGTGTCATGGCTTCATGGCTTAACTAAGTTCTACTGTTCTGTGCACAACAAGGAAAATAA
>NW_008336707.1:1721-3252 GCF_000622305.1 Nannospalax galili
GTCAGTATGCCTTTACGAAGACTTTTTTTTTTTTTTTTTTTTTTGGTCTTTTTGAAACAGGGTCTTGCTGTAGCCCCAGCTGGTCTAGATTCTCTATGGAGACAAGGCTGGTCTTGAACTCTCAGAGATCCACCTGCCTCTGCCTCCCTAGTGCTGGGATTTTTAATCCCATTGAACTCTAGCATTTGAAAGAAAAACTTCCTATTGCATCTTCCACACAAATTATGCCTATGAAGGTGAGTAGAAGTGTCAGTGCTGTTTCAGTTAACAGCACCTGGCACAAGTTAGGCTCTCGGTCAATGACCAGTGCTTCTGGAGAAAGCTTTGTGTAGCCTCTAGTCCAAAGGCTGAAAACCATGTTACTCTGCCTTGTTTAGGTAAGGAGGTGAGGCAGCTACATTCCCATGATGTAGTAGGAATTCTTGCTGGTCTGCCCTACCAATTTTGTTGGCAGGGCAGACCACTCGAAGGGAGGAAAGGGGAATTTTCTATCAGGGTCTCCATGTTGAGCTCTTTCTTCCTGCACATCTACTGTGATGGTGACAGTGAGAACAGCCTGTTTTGTTTTTTGAGGTGCTTCTTCCTCTTGGTATGTTGGCAGATGAAGTGGATTTTCAGTGAATTGAAAGGAAATTTCCCAAAAGAAAGAGAAGACTGTTTATGTAAGATTGCCTGGAAAGGAAATTCACAGGAGAAGAGAAATGGCTTCCCATCAGGTAAATTCACCCAATGGCCTGGACCACGTACTCTTTCTTTATCTAATTTTTGATATTTTTCTGATCCAGAAAATAGTTATGCAGACCAGACAAGCCTGTATCTCACAGAGATCCCATGCTTCTTCTTCTGGAGTCCTGGGAGTAAGGCCTGCACCACCATGCCTGGGCCACATTAACTCTTTCCATATGTATCACCTGTGCAGCACGTCCACCTCTCCATTTTTTTCCTCCAGTGCTTATGTTTTCCAATCCAATGATTTCATGATCGACCATCTCAAAAATGTTTCCGATGTGATAGGTGAAAATTTAAACATGTCGGTCTTCAGTTCTTAATGAGGATGGACTTGGGTCTTTGTATGCCACTGTATTGTTGTCTGAACTCTGCATAAAACTGATGTTTTGTTTATTTTATTCTGATACTGTATTACTCTTCTGAACAATTAATCCCACTGTCATCACGGGCCTGATGGAATGTGCTGCTGGGTTTGTTGACTCCTGTATTCTTCTGTCTCCTGGAATTGATTCCCTTGGTTGAGCTGCTATGCTCCAAATTCCAGAATTTGCCATCATTGTTTTTTGTTTGTTTGTTTTTGTTTGTTTCTTTTGTTTTGTTTTGTTTTGTTTTGTTTTCGGTCTTTTTGAGACAGGGTCTCCCTGCAGCCCCAGCTGACCTGGATGTCTTCTTGTTTTTTATTTATTAAAAATAAATTTCCTTCTGGCAGTTTACAGAGTGAAACGCACGAATCATGACATTTAATGCAGGATCTCTCCTTTCACCTCTGTAGTTTTCTTCCTTTCTTTGTAGACAGAAACCT
>NW_008336707.1:4645-5927 GCF_000622305.1 Nannospalax galili
GCATCATGAAGAACATGTTTATTTTCTGTCATTACTGTCCATTGCCACTTGTTACAGGAATTATTATTTTATTACAGAGGAATTATTATTATTATTCATTATTTTTGGTCTTAATTTCAGCCACCATTAGTACGTGATGCTGTGGCCGGAATCTTAAGGTTACATTTCCATGGCTGCATTTTGAATCAGTGATAGAACTCAGCATATGAAAACTGAAAAAATTCCTCTGTGTTCTAATGTGCCTGTCCTAAAATAAAAATTGAGAAATTATTTGGACGGCCATCTCTTTTTCTCTATACTTCCAGTGGAGCACAGTGCTGTGTCAGAAATCTTGTACTTTATAACACATCCAGTATGCGCCTCTTTCTCATACACAGGTCTTGCTGTATGTAAGCCTGTTCTGGTTTCCTGTCTGGAGCAAAGCAAAGAACCCTGGAATGTGAAGAGAGGGGAGACTGTAGCCAACCAGGCAGGTTTGAGTGGATGAAGGAGGGGCCCAAGTGAGAGGTCCTAAGTAAAGAATGATAAAGACCTGAACATGGTTTTGTCATACTCTGTTTCCCTAGAAATAGATTCTGATAATTTAACTTATAGCACTTTCATCAAGCTTTGTCCTGCGGTAAATGACTTCTTTCATTTTACATGAATTATGTGGCAATTACTAGTATGCAAATATCACTTTATTTAATTATTTAATTTTTCCTTATCTCCCATGTCATATTTCTTGCCGATGTAAGCTAATAGCTGATTTTTTTCTTATGAGTTCTTCCTGTACTGCATTTTTGAATGTGCATTTTTTATTGAGAATTTCATAAGAAAACACCTTAATCATCTTGTCCCCCCTACTCAGTCGGCTCCCCCCCACCAGACTCCATTCATTCTGAGATGTAAATTATGCCTATAGAATCCAATTTTGAACATATCATGAAATTTGTTAATTTTGTGTCTTTCCTTTTGTTCCGCATTTTTGAATGTGCAGTTTTTATTGAGAATTTCATAAGAAAACACCTTAATCATCTTGTCCCCCCTACTCAGTCTGCTCCCCCCACCAGACTCCGTTCATTCTGACATGTATATTATGCCTATAGAATCAAATTTTGAACATATAATGAAATTTGTTAATTTTGTGTCTTTCCTTTTGTTCCTCCTTTGAAAATGTTTGTGCCCTTCTGAGTCCTTGTGATTTTTCATTGTTTTACAATTACTAATGTATTTCTTCTGTAAATGATTGTAAGACTTTGATGAGATCCAAATAGCATATTTATGTAGCATGAACGGAGTC
>NW_008336707.1:7287-8414 GCF_000622305.1 Nannospalax galili
GTCCATTGGACTGGCCTGTGGCCATGTCTGTGGGGCATTTTCTTGATTGTTGAGTGATGTGGGAGGGCTCAGCCCACTGTGGGTAGTGCCACCCCTGGGCAGGTGGGCCTGTGTTGAATAAGAGAGCAAGCCAGTAAGCAGCATTCCTCCATGGCCTGTGCTACAGCTTCTGCTTCCAGGTTCCTGCCCTGAGTTCTTACCTTGGGCTCCCTGATGAGCTGTGACCTGGGAGAGGTAAGCTAAATGAACCCTTTCCTCCCCAACTTGGTATTGGTCAAAGCATTTTATCACAGTAATGGATATTCAAACTAGAACAGTGTATGAGTATATTGCTTGCATATATGTAAGTGTACCCATGGCCTGCAATGCCCATGGAGATCACAAAAGAATATCAAATCCACTGGAACTGTAGTTAAGGACAATTGTTACCCAACACATGGGCACTGGGAACCGAACCTGGGCACTGTGCAAAGCAGTAAGTGCTCTTAACCACTCTGCAGGCCCCTCTTTTCTTCTTTTATGTTACTGAATCAATCAGTCCTGTCAGTGACTCAGTAATGAAATTTCCAATGATACCATTAAGAATATTATCTTTTTTTCTCATATTCACCATATAAATGAAATAGAGTTTGAAGAAGGGAAAGAAATTCTTTGTTCAAATGTATTCAACCATTTCAAACACTCAAGTGGAATGGTAAGTCACAGGATTTTATTTTAATTAAACAGTTCTTTTTCCTTTTAACTTAGAAAGCTTTTTTTTTATAATTCTCTTTTTGAAAAATTTCCATATATTTGATTACACTGAAGCTAATTTTTACCAACCACTGAGTTTTAAAAGGCTGTGCAATTATTCAATGTGAGTCAATGTTAAGTCCAGAAATTGACAGCTGTGTTGGACCAGTTTTTTATTTTCAGCCCTAGGCAGACAGAGGCAGGCAGATCTCTTTGATATTTATGACACCCTGGTTTACTGAGGTAGATAGTTGCAGGCCAGCTGGGGCTACAGAGACCCTATCTCAAAAAGACCAGAGAGAATAAAGAGTAGGAATGCATAGGGCACTGTGAATGTACTGCATGACTCTTCACATTCAATACTTGACCCATCTCTCAATTATCCACCATTCAGC
>NW_008336707.1:10240-11305 GCF_000622305.1 Nannospalax galili
TTACTTTAGTTTTTTGAACATGTATCATTTATTCTTTAATGACAGTTTGTGTTTGATTGAAGTCTCCTATAACAACTCATTCTCACTTGTATTTTTATTAATTTGTTTTTATCAGCACTTTTTTGGTTACCTTATTCAGTCTTTGGTCAGTTTTTTTTTTCAATGGATTCAGTGATGGATTTCATGTAATATACTATATTCTGTGTTCTCCCCCCCGCCGTGGATCATTTCTCACCATTGAATGCACTGTGTTTGCTTCTTCATTAAGGAGAAAATTGAATTCCATTTCTATGTTATTTATTTTGTTTCACACGTATATTTGAGATCATGATTTTTATCTGTAAAGTTTTTACTTAAAAGGTAAAGTTTGTAGGAATTTGAAAATTTCCAACTTGGTTCTAACAATGACCCAAAATTCATTCAAATAAAAGTTTCTCAATAAACAAGTTTTCCCATTTGTTTTCTAATTTATTTGTAGTTTTCTTCCACTATTACTTAAAAATACATGATCACTTTTTATTTTTTATTTTCCAGAATCAGCCAAACTAATTTAGCTTGCCAGTGACTGCACTCTCTGAGCCAGTTTAGAGAATGCTGCATTAACTGGGTGGGGATGGGAGATTTTAAAGGTTAAATCCAAAAGGTAAATTCCTTGGTACGAGATTTACTCAAAGACAAACAGCTACATGTTTGTTCTTGTAAGTGTGCAAGCAAGCAGTTCAATCAATTTTTAAAAACATTTCTTTTAGATGATGCTGGCTTTGGAGCCCATACTATGAACTGTTCTAGAAAAATTTCTATGGAAACCTGAAAATTGATCATTCTTACTTCCTCTAAGTAACCATCTGGGATAGCATTGAAATCTTGTTCATCTGCGAAATAATTCGGATCTTGAGGGTTTGTCCTCCAAATTCTTGGAAAATCCACTGAGAGTTTAAAGTGGTGGACTGACATTGCTCACCGTTATTATATCAGAATCAATTTTAAGATTTTTCTCTACTTGGTTTTTGTATTATAAAATTAGGAATCACAACATTAAGTGCAAAAATACATACAATTGTTCTC
>NW_008336707.1:12254-13198 GCF_000622305.1 Nannospalax galili
TGTGGCAAGTCCTTTAGTCAAATGTCAGATCTTAGAGTACATCAGCGGATACATACTGGAGAGAAACCCTACAGATGTGAAGAATGTGGCAAGTCCTTTAGTCAAATGTCAGATCTTAGAGTACATCAGCGGATACATACTGGAGAGAAACCCTACAGATGTGAAGAATGTGGCAAGTCCTTTAGTCAAATGTCAGATCTTAGAGTACATCAGCGGATACATACTGGAGAGAAACCCTACAGATGTGAAGAATGTGGCAAGACCTTTAGTCGAATGTCACATCTTAGAGTACATCAGCGAATACATACTGGAGAGAAACCCTACAAATGTGAAGAATGTGGCAAGTCCTTTAGTCAAATGTCACATCTTAGAGCACATCAGCCAATACATACTGGAGAGAAACCTTACAGATGTGAAGAATGTGGCAAGTCCTTTAGTCAAATGTCAGATCTTAGAGTACATCAGCGGATACATACTGGAGAGAAACCCTACAGATGTGAAGAATGTGGCAAGTCCTTTAGTGAATGGTTAAGTCTTAGGAGACATCAACAAATATATACTGGAGCAAAACCCTACAAATGTGAAGAATGTGTCAAGTCCTTTAGTCATATGTCAACTCTTAGCATACATCACTGAACACATACTGGAGAGAAACTATACAGATGTGGAGAATGTGACAGGTCCTTTACTTGGATGTCAAGTTTCAAATTGCGTCAACCAATACATACTGAAGATAAAAGCTTAAGAATTTGAAGAATATGGTAAGTCCTTTAATCAAATGTCAACTCAGAGTCCATCAGCGAATACTTACTAGAGAGAACCCCTACAGATGTAAAGAATGTGGCAATTCCTTTAGTTGTATGTCAGATTTAGTGTTTCATCAGAGAATTCAAAATGGAATATAATCATTCTGATAAAAAAGAATGTGACAAACTGAGAGCTCA
>NW_008336707.1:13410-13707 GCF_000622305.1 Nannospalax galili
CAGTATGTTGTGCATCCTTGACCCTATGCTCAATCTTTAGAAACCAAAATAGAATCGTACTAGAGGGATATGTCTAAAAGTCTGGAAAATGTTGGCACACTTATGTTTATTTATTACAAAACTTCATAGTGTATTGAAGGAAAACTTAGAAGTAGAAAACCGCAAAATCCCTAATAAAAATTTATTTTTAATTTATGTATGACAAACTAAACATAAAGAATGTGAGAAAACCTTTACTTCCCATCTAACCTTGTTGACAATCACAGAATCCTTATTGTAGAGAAAACCTACAGATTG
>NW_008336708.1:0-719 GCF_000622305.1 Nannospalax galili
CTCCTCCTACTTCTTTGTGAGTGCTCTGGGCACTTTTTCTACCCAAAGCAAATGCAATGATCCTGCTCTTCTAAGCGGTATATTTAACAAATTCACTTTCACTAGAAAAATAAAGTTTGTGTTTGGTTTTCTTTTTTAAAATATGTAAAAAAATCATTGTTCTTTTATGTCACTCTGGATCACCAAATCTGACCAAAGAAACAAAGCTATAATTTCTGAAACTATCTTTTAATAACAGGGCTGAAAATCAGGGAGTAAATTTTCTAATAGTAAAGATTCTATAGGTTCTATTCAAGAAATAAAGTGTAGTGCACAGTTTAATCCTAGCACACAGGAGGCAGAGACAGGCAGATCTGAGATCCAGGCCAACTGTTGCTACAGGAAGACCCTGTCTTTATTTATCTATCTATTTATGTATGTTTGTACATATGTACGTATGTATGTATGTATGTATGTATGTATGTATGTATTTACTTATTTATTCTTTTTGAGACAAGGTCTTCCTGTAGCCCCTGCTGGCCTTGAACTCACTATGTAGACCACGTTGGCCTTGAACTCAATGCGATATGCCTCCGTCTGCCTCACGGGTGCTGGGACTAAAGGATTGTGCCACCACTCCCAGTGTCCCTGTCTTTAAAAAAAAAAAAATGAAAGACAAAATAAAATAAGTAGACTGAACACCATTCTGTGAGCACCATCTCACCTCTCAGGCCTGCACT
>NW_008336709.1:0-768 GCF_000622305.1 Nannospalax galili
TTTGGAAGCTTTTAGAATTATTTCTTTCTTTTACATTGTACATGATCCATACAGCTGTTTCACTTATTGTAACAATTTGTTCATATTTAAGTGTCTATGAAATAATTCAGACATAAAATAAATAAAATAAATACCATGAATTTATCATGCAGTTTGAGAAATGAAGGCATAAACAATATAGGTTAACCCTCAGGAGCACCTGCTGACCTTCAGGCTTATTTTCTTCATCTGTTGCCTGAACCAGCAGGTTATATATAGGGCAACTCGTGTTCCCAAGAGGACAAGTAAAAATTTATTTCTCAGGGGCTGGAGAGATGGCTCAGCGGTTAAGAACACTGGCTGTTCTTGCAGAAGACCCAGGTTCAAATCCCAGCACCCACATAGCAGCTAACAACTGTCCTTAACTCCAGTTCCAGGGGATCCAACCGGGGATCTGTCCTCCGTGGGCATTGCATGACATGGGTGCACTTACCTACATGCAGGCAATACATGCATACACATAAAATAAAAATAATAAATAGAAAATTTTATTTCTCAACTAGGACTTTTAAAATATTTTTTATTTCTGAGTTCAAGGCCAGCCTGGTCTTTATAGAATTCCAGGCCAGCTGGGGCTACAGGGAGACCGTTTCAAAATGACCAAAGAAACAAAACAAAACAAAACAAATGGTTGTTAGCCACTGTGCAGGTGCTGGGAACTGCACCCAGGTCTTCTGTAAGAGCAGTCAGTGCTTTCAACTGCTGAGCCATCTCTCCAGCTCCTCAACT
>NW_008336710.1:0-3935 GCF_000622305.1 Nannospalax galili
TTCCATTCTGACATCACAATCCTCCATTGTGACATCATAATGCTCCATGGTTCCGTAAAATATTATAATATGATGTCACATTGTTGCATTGTGATATCACAATGCTCCAAATGTGCCAACACTATCGTCCCGTGTGCCAATATATTGGTACAGTGTTCCATCATTATGTTACAATGTGACTTCACAATGCTCCAATGTGACCTCAATAATACTCCAATGTGTCATCACAACACTCCAATATGATATCGCAGTGCACAGTGTGCCATAACTGTGCATCAATGTGTCATCACAATGCCATTGTGTGCCATCAAAATGCCCCAGTGTACCACAACAATGTTCAATAGGCCATCACAGTGCTTTTATATGGATTCCAAATGTTTCAGTATGACCACATATCCCAACTGTGCCATTACAATGCCCCAACATGCCATCAGAGTGCTCAAATGTGTCTTCAGAATGCCCAACTGTGACATCGCAATGCTCCAAAAGATCTCAATGCTCCATTGCGCCATCACTCTCATCAGTATGCCATAACAATGCACCAATGTGTCACCAGCATACTCACTTTAACATCACAATGCCACAAGTGTCAGCACAGAGCTCCAATGTTCTATTACAATGTTTTCTGTGTCACCACTACGCTCACTGTGCCATAATAAAGCACCAATGTTTCATTACAATGCTCCAATGAGCCATCACAATGCTCCTCTATGTCTTCAAAATGCTTCATTTTGCCATGATAATCCTCAGCGTGCAATAACAATGCACCAATGAATCATCAAAATGTTAAATGTGCTGAATGTTCCTTCACAATGCCCCAAAGTGCCACATCAATGCTACACTGTGACATCACAATGCTCAGTGTGTCCACATAGTGTTCCAGTGTGACATCACAATGCTCAATGTGCCAACACTCTCCTCCAATGTGTTATCACAATGCTCAAATATACCATCTCAATGCTCAGTGTGCGATAACACTGCACCAATGTGTCATTATAATGTCCCCATGTGCCATCAGAATACCCCAATGTACCACAACAATATTCAATATGCCATCACAATACTTCTATATGTAATCAGAATGTATGAATGTGCTCTCATCTCCCGGTTTGCTATCACAATGCACCAATATGATATCAATATCACAACACTCAAACATGTCTTAAGAATGCCCCATTGTGATATCATAAAGCTGCAATATGTCTTCACAATGCGCCATTGTGCCATCCCAATGCTCCAATTTGTTAAGTGTATGCTCCAATGTGATATCGCCATTCTCCAATGGGTCATCACAATTTCCCAAAGTGACAGCACAGTCCTCAGGTGCCATCACAATGCTCCAATGTGTCACAACAATGTTCAGTGTACAATGACAATGTTCCAATATGTCTTAAAAATGCCACATTTTGACATCACTTTCCTCAGTGTGCCGTAACAATGGAGGAATGAGTGATCACTATGCTCCATGTTCCTTCAGAATGCACCAAAGTGCCGTCACAATGCTCCAATGTGACACCAAAATACTCCAATGTGTCATCACAGTGCTCCAATGTGACATCACAGTGCTCATTGTGCCATCACTGTGCCCCAGTGTGTTATCACAATGCTCAATGTGCCATCACTCTCCTCCAATGTGTCATCATAATGTTCAAATGTGCCATGCACATGCACAGTGTGCCATAACAGTGCCTCAATATGTCATCACAGTGCCCCAATATACCACAAAAATGTACAGTAGTCCATTGCAGTGCTCCAATATGGAATCAAAATATTTCAGTGTGCCCTCAAATCTCAACTGTACCCTCACTATGCCCCAATATGCCGTCAGAATAGTTAATGCTGAAATATGTCCTCAGAATGCCTACCTGTGACAGTGCAATGCTCCAATAAGTCTTCACAATGTTCCACTGTGCCATCACACTCCTCAATGTGCCATAACAATGCACCACTGTGTCACCACAATACTCACTGTGACATCACAATGCCCCAATGTGTCATCACGGTGCTCCAGTGTGCTATTACCTTGTTTCCTGTGTCACTGTAATACTCAGTGTGCTGAAACAATGTACCACTACATCAAAACAATGCTCCAATGTGATGTCACAATGCTCAGTGAGACATTACAATGCTCAAATTTGTAATAACAATTCTCAATGTGCCATCACAATGCTCAATCTGCTCTCAAAATGCCCCAAAGTGCCATCAATACTAATTCCCTATTATGCCATCACAATGCTCCATTATATCTTAAAAATGCTCCACTTTGCCATCATAATATTCAGTGTGCCATGACAATTGACCAATATCTCATTACAATGCTCAATTGTGGCATCACCATACTCTATGTGTTACCACGACACTCCAGTATGTCTTCAACATGCTCCATTTTGACTTCACACTCCTCAGTGTGCATAACAATGCACCAATGCGTTATCACAAGTCTAAATGTTCCTTCAGAATGCCCCAAAGTGTCATCACAATGCTCCAATGTGACATCAAAATACTCCCACGTGGAACAACACTCCAATGGGACATCACAGTGCTCACTGTGCCAACACAGTGCACAAGTGTATCATCACAATTCTCATTGTGCCAAAACTCTCCTCCAGTGTGTCATCATAATACTCAAATATGACATCCCAATGCTAAGTGTGCCATAACAGTGCATCAATGTGTCCTCACAATGCCCCAATGTACCACAACAATGTTCAATAGTCCATCACAATGCTGCAATATGGAATTGAAATGTTTCAGTGTGCCCTCAAATCCCAACTGTGCCACCTCAGTGCCCCAATATGCCATCACAGTTCTCATAGCAATGCACCAACATACCATCAAAAACGTCCAATGTAATGTCACAATGCTCAATGAGATATTACAATGCTCAATATGCCATCACAGTGATTAATGTGCTCACATAATTCCCCAATGTGCCATCACAATGGCACCATACGCCATTATAATGCTCCAGTACGTCTTTGCAATATTCCATTGTGCCATTACCATGTGCCTCAGTGTGCCATAACAATGCACCAATGTGTCCCCATATCACAATGCCCCAATGTGTCATTACAGTGTTCCAATGTGCTATTGCAATATTTCATGTGTCACCACAATGCTAAGTGTGCCATTACAATGCACCAATATGTCATCACAATGCTCCAATGTGATGTCACAATGGTCAGGGAGACATTACAGTGCTCCAATGTGAAATAACAATGCTCCAGTGTGTCTTCAAAATGCTCCATTTTGCGATCTCAGTGTGCCATAAGAGTGCAGCAATGTGTCATCACAGTGCAACAATGTGTCATCAACATGCTCAATGTGCCATCACAATGCCCAAATGTGTCATCACAATGCCCTAGTGTGCTACTACAATGTTCCATGTAACATCAGAATGCTATAATGTCTTCACAATGTTCCTTTGTCATTTCACAATGCTCAATTTTGATGTCACAGTGCTCCATTATGCCAATACTATTGCCCCATATGCCTATATATTGCTCCATAGTTCAATCAAAATATTACAATATGAATTCCCAGTATTCCTGTGTAAAAATTATCAGGAAAGGGAAATGCCATGTCTATTCAGTAGAATAGGAATAGGTTCTCCCCTACAGCCTATGACCTGTCTAGCCACAGGTTCTTGGTCCCAATAACAGTGCCAGTTATGGGCTCCATCTTGTGGAGTGGGCCTTAGCACAGGTATCACAGCAGAAGAGAGAGACAAAAGCTTCTAAGAGGCAGGGGTGGTGGATGAACACAAGGAAAACATGTCTGACACAACAGGATAGTTGCAGATATGAACTCAGTGCTTGTGACAGCATGCAAGAGACCTGAGGAAACCCAAGTCAGACAAAATCCAAGGATGGATTGGGGAGGTAGGCAAGGAGTCTCAGCCCTAGATGAGGGTCTATTGGCAACTGATAGCTGCT
>NW_008336711.1:0-448 GCF_000622305.1 Nannospalax galili
TTTAAAATATGCTGTTTCCTATATTTTTAATGCTACTAACACTTAGATTTTGCACATGTGTGTTTTTTAAAATTATTTATTTAATAACCATATAATTAGAAGAAGCATTTCATTACAGCATTAACATATTCAATAACAATTTCCAGAGCAAAGATGCATCTCTTTCAAAAGTGGCTGTAAATTTTTAAGTTCACAGTAAAATGAATACAGTTATACAATATTGAACTCAGTATCAACCCTGTAAGATATAAAATTGAATGTGTTTTTACCCTGTAAATAAGATCTCCATTTCAAGATATGCTGTTTCCTACATTTTTTAATATTATTCTTTAGTTTTTTTTAGAAGAAGCATATCATTACAGCCTTAACATGCCCAATAACAGATTATTGCTAGTGATGGTTACTTTCTGAGCTCCTTGGCATCTAAGCATGGATATAAAGTCATCAG
>NW_008336712.1:0-374 GCF_000622305.1 Nannospalax galili
CGGGCTCAGCCAAAGTCATGATGATGGTAGTTATTTCACACAGAAGGGACTACTGTAGAGCATCATCTAATTAAAAGGACCTGGAATTTAAAAGGATTTGGTGCTAGGACCCACATATGGAGAGAACATACATAGTTTGTTTTTCTAAGTCTGTGTTATTTCATTTAGTATAACAGTTTCTAGATCCATCCATTTGCCTGCAAATTTCATTATTTCATCTTTCTTTACTGCTGAATAGAATTCCATTGTGTTAACATACTACATTTTTGCTAACCATTCGTCAGTCGAGGGACACTTAGGTTTCTTCCATCTCTTAGTTATCATGAAAAGAGCAGCAACAAACATGGTTGTAGAAGTGTCTCTAAAATAGGATG
>NW_008336713.1:0-412 GCF_000622305.1 Nannospalax galili
TGAAACCACTATTAATCTGATACCAAAACCAAACACCAAACCAAAAGGAAACTTACTGTGATGAATATTAATGCAAAAATTATCAAGAAAGCCCTTGCAAACTGAATGCAAGATCACTTCATAAAGATTATTTACCACAATAAAGTAGGTTTCATCCCAAAGATGCATGGATGATTCAACATGTATAAATCAATAAATGCAATCTATCACATAATCAGACTCAAAGACTAAAACAAAATGATCATCTCATTAATTGCAGAAAAGACCTTTGGTAATATCCAACATCCAATCATGATAAAAGTCACGGAGAATCCAAGGATACAGAGGACATAATTCAACATAATACAGAAAATATACAAGAGCACAGCTAACATCATACTAACTGAAGAAAACCTGAAAGCATTTCTACTAA
>NW_008336714.1:0-1152 GCF_000622305.1 Nannospalax galili
ATGAGATGATCATTTTGTTTTAGTACTTGTGTCTGATTATGTGGTAGATTGTATTTATTGATTTATACATGTTGAATCATCCATGCATCTTTGGGATAAAACCTACTTGATTGTGGTAAATAATCTTTTTGATGTGATCTTGTATTGAGTTATCAAGGGTTTTCTTGATAATTTCTGCATCGATATTCATCAGAGTAATTTTCCTTTTTGTTTGGTGTTTGGCTTTGGTATCAGGTTAATAGTGGTTTCATAGAAATGATTTGAAAGTGTTCCCTCTAGTCCAATTCCCTCTAGGACTTTGAACATAAATGCATGTTGAATTTTGTCAAAGGCCTTGAGATGGCACAATTATTCACTGTATCTGTGATGTCCTGGCATTTTTTTTAACTTGGGAGATTTGAAATATTGCTTATATCTTACTTGATTTTGTGGCTTTATTTAAATTATCTCATCTTGGATTAATTTTGGTAGGTCATACAAATCTAGAAATTCATTCATTTCTATTAGATTTTCGAATTAGTGGAATACAGGCCACCAAAGTAAGTTCTGGTTCTCTGAAAATCTTCAATACCTCTTGTAAAGTTTACCCTTTACATCTATGATTTTATTGAGTCTTCTTTCAGTTAAATTGACTAAACTTTGTCAATCTGGTTAATCTATTCAAAGAACTCACTCTTCATCCCATTGATTCTTTGTTTTATTTTTTTCATTCCTATTTGATTGATTTTAGCCACAATTTTATTATCCTTTCTCATCTAGGTTTTGGGGGGGTGGGTTGTTCTTGTTTTTCTAAGGCTTTCAAGGGCATGGTTAAGTTGTTAGTATGCAACTTCTCAAGCTATTTGATGTAGACACCTAATGCTATAAACTTTCATCTTAGGAATGCCTTTCCTGTGTCCCATAGATTTTGATATACTGTGCTTTCATTTGTATTCAATTCTGGGAATTTTTAAATTTACTTTTTGATTTCTCCCTTGATCCAGTTTTCATTCAGTAGTGTTTTTTAGTTCAACAGTTTGCATACTTTTTCCTATTTCCCTTTTTGCTGTGTCCAACTTTATTTCTTTGTAGTCAGATAGGACACAGGATGCTGTTTCAAAGTTTAAAATTTGTTGAAACTTGCTTTGTGTCCTTATATGTGGTTGATTTTGG
>NW_008336715.1:0-231 GCF_000622305.1 Nannospalax galili
AAATCAAACTGCCCCTCAGTTAGCTGAGGATTGTTGGCTCTGTCTGAGTGTTTGGCCACCCCGACCCATTGCAGTGATTGTTAACTCTTCTGGTACAAGAGATTTCATCTCACCGCATAATTGTGTCTTAATTCCCCTCATCCAGGTTCAGCCCCTGCCAATATCACCTGGCTCCTGCGATTGGGCCTCACCCTATCCTTACACCTCTCAGGTTGATTTGGGAAGTGTTCC
>NW_008336716.1:0-392 GCF_000622305.1 Nannospalax galili
GAGAGTGGGAGTCCTTGCCCAGGTAAGTGAGGCTAGCAGAGGAAACTGATCCCCAGAGGAAGAAAAAGGCCAAGTGAAGACAACTCTGTGGACATCAGACACATGTGCAATACAGACTGAGACACAGCATAAACCACAGTAAATACAAGAGTCGACAACTTCTACTGACCTCCATTCCGTCTGTGTGACCGACAGTCTCCAATTTTCAAGCCTCAGAGAGCTGTTCCAATACCTTATCTTTCAAGTTCTTTTTTCTTTTCTCCCTTTGTCATCCTTAAAAAGATAACAATTAAAGTTATTTTTGGTTCATTCTTTTTTTCTCTTCTTTTTTGATATGTGTGTATGTGATATTGTGTGAGTATTTACATGGGTGAGTGTGGGTAGAGATCAAT
>NW_008336717.1:0-211 GCF_000622305.1 Nannospalax galili
TTTATTTTATGTGTATGTATGTATTGCCTGCATGTATGTGAGCACCCATGTTGTGCAGTGCCACAGAGGTCAGAAGAGGGCTTCGGAGTCCCCTGGAACTGGAGTTAAGGACGGTTCATAGCTGCAATGTGGGTGCTGGGAATCAAACCTGTGTCCTCTCCAAGAACAGTCAGTGCTCTTAACCGCTGAGCCACCTCTCCAGCCCCTATAT
>NW_008336718.1:0-247 GCF_000622305.1 Nannospalax galili
CTGGGCTCAAACACACCCAGTACCACCCATCATGGTTAAATGGAGAGACCCATTTGATGGACTCTGGAAAGAACCATATCCATTGTTAACAACAGAAAAAGAATTTGTGTGTATTTTTCCACAAGATCAACCAAAGCCTATCTGGGTTCCAGCTAGAAATGTCAGACACCTCCCCACCCATGAAGATGATGGCTCACATAACCCTGACAGAGACAAAGAAAAGAAAGAGGCAGAGACGTCATCCAAA
>NW_008336718.1:1159-1566 GCF_000622305.1 Nannospalax galili
CTCACAAAGCATCTAACAGCCAAAGCTTTTACCACTACCTCCATGGTATAAAATATCCTAGCCTTTTCTTAATAGTGGGAGATTGGGTCAGAGACTGGGTCCCAGAGATTGGGTCCCAGAGAGAATAAAGCTGTAAGCACAGACTGAGCTGAGCCTTGAGTCTTGTGTACCGGCGACCTAATCCCCTCAGAGGGCACCACTCTCCGTTACCGACCCACGGACACACTAGCTTTCGCTGTCTCCGTACCCCTTCTCTGCGTGGCTCAGTGGCCAGGAACCTCGCATCCTGAGGAAGAGTACACGGGTGGAATAGGGATGGGAATTCGACTGGAAAATGCTCCAGTAGCAGAGAAGCTCCAGAGACACGGGACCCGAGCTGCCGGGAAAAGCCTGCGGGGCACCCGCCA
>NW_008336718.1:2541-14258 GCF_000622305.1 Nannospalax galili
AGGGGGAGGGATGGAGGGAGGAAAAGGGGAGGGAGGGAGGGGCCACCATCCCCAGGAGAGCACTCACATCCCACACTCCCCTCAATCTGGGCGGTGCTGACTCATCATCACCCAGAGCTGTCAGTTGTGCATGGCACAGGCTCATGGCTCAAGGCCAGATCCCTCCTCAGGACCCTTAGCTAAGACCCTGCTTTACCCCAAGAGCCCTGCTGAAGAGCGTCATGGCCTCTGTCCCCACAGAGGAGGCCCCAGAGGAGGGGAAACAGAGTGGGGCTGGGCAGGGGGGACGCAGTTTGGTTGGTCTGTTGCTGTTGAGGCAGAAGGAGAGGAGGAGAGAGAGGTCAGCGGGACAGGAGGGGGAGGGGAAGCAGCAGGGGCACCTGCACAGACTGGTCCACTGACAGGAAATGGCACTTCCCAGGGAGGTGGAGTCTGGGAAGCAGAGGAGCTGGTTGAGAAGCTGCCCCAGCTCCACAGCTGCACATACCCAGGACCTAAAGTCTGGAAGATTCCACAACCCTCCTACCATCCCTCCTGTGACTGGTCTCCAAACCCTCCTTCTGGTCTTTTCTTCTTCCAGTCCATCTGAGGGGGATGTGGGGGGCGGGAGCAGCCAATCGGGCAGGGTGTCCTGCATGTTAGTGAGCCCTTCCTGAGGTCTGCACTCCATAAACCCCTGCACAGTCAGTGCTGGGGTGGGCAGAGCATGGTGACCTGCAGACCTCAGGTCCCTTCACTTCCCTCAGGAAGACTAATGTGCCAGGCTATATATAAGAAGGACCACAGAGCACTTTTTCTCCTAAGCAGGCACCTTATGAATTGGAGATGAAAAAGTTGATAGCCAGAAACTACAAATTAGAAGCAAGCAGCAGGCCACTGTCCATAATGTTGGTGACAGGGCACAGGTGGAGCTCGTCCCCTACCCTCTGGGAAGTCTAGAAACCTCTCTGGAGTTTCCTTATTGGCCTATTTATGGACAGACCTGCCCTTAAACCTTCCAAGGGCACTGGTCATAAACTCAAGAACCTCCTCTCAATTTCCTGTAAGTCCTAGAGGGATGGATGTCCTGACCTGCCTGCTCTTGAAGACATGAGCTGCCTTCTGCCTTTTGGGTAAATGACATGGTTTTGTGGTTTCCTTTGAGACAGGGCCTCACGTAGGTAGCCCTGGCTGACCTAAACTCACTACTACACAATGCTGGTCTCAAAGTTATGACAATCTTCCTGCCCTGGCACCATGTCTGCCTGGATAAACGAATTCTGATCCTGTATCATTCACCTAATCATCACACAACCTGAAGGATGTCCCATTTCTCCCTGGAGTGAAGGAGCCTTACTAGGACCTGCTGACAGCTACCCTCAACTTGGAGGACAGATGTGGGGTCCTGGCAGGAGAGGAGAATTTCTAAAGACAAACACTGTGCCCCTCCCTATGGCATCACACTGTTGAAACAGTGGGCCTTAAAGAATGACAATTCCCAGGAACCCCACACTGATGGAAGGGAGAGGCTAGACCCTGGTATAGCCTCCCTGGGAGGTTCTGACAGGTTATCAGAGTAGCTGCAGGACAGAGAGCTGAGACAGTGATGGGTCAGTGCTGGGATTAGTCATGAAACCCTCTCATACTCTATTTAAAACTAAAGCTCTCATCATAACTCCAGCAGGGATTAGGGGTCACTGCACCCCTTTGTTCTTGTGGGCACAGTGAATAAATTCCCTCTTCTGCATTTCACCATGACTTTTCTCTTGAATTGGCGTGCTGGGGCTGGCTTGGTGGACCTTCCAGAGTCCTATGGACTCTGGTAACCGAATCATGTCTGATAACAACATCACAGCTGTTATGACAGGGACTGTCAGTCCTGAGCTGTGCTCAGCATGGTTGGCCTGGTCCCTCTGTTTAGACTGGACTGAGCCACCTCCTCCTCAGACTTGTACAATGAAGAAGCAAACTTGTGAAATTCTGTTCAAGTTGGGCAGTTATAAATTGAGGGGTGTCTAATGTTATGATTGCACATTTTTAAAATAATAAAGCCTGTCCTACAGCCCGTTCTTCACACACTGGACCTCCCTTACCCCAGCTTTGCATGTCTCACTGTCCCCACAGAGCAAGAGGCAGAACAGGGACTCACCATTCTCCATGTCCTCTTCCTTCAAGCTGTCCAGGGGTCTGTTTTCATCTTCCTTCCCATCGGCACGGAGGTTTTCTAGAGGTAGAGAAGGAAGGAAAAGGAGAGAGTTCACAGAGGTTAACTGAGGATCCAGCACCACATAGTGAGGTCCTCATTTCAGGTGCTGGAGAAGTGGGGGCTGGAATTTCATGTTCTCAGTGGACCAAGAAGTGTCCAAACAGGGAAAGCCGCCCTGGGCTGCCCCACAGTCCCTCTCCTGTGCAGCTCCATCCAGAAGAAATGCAGTAGGAGCCACAGATGTGAACACCTACTTCTAAATTTTCATTTTGAGAGAGTCAAAGAAGAGCTGAACACGATGGCATCAGGAAGCTGAGGCAGGAGGATGACAAGTTTTAGGCCAGTCCACACTGCACAGTAAGTTCCAGGTCAACACGAACTAGATACAGGGGATATTCTCTCAAAAGAATAAAAAAAGGAAGAAAGAAAGGAAGAAAAGAAGGAAGGAAGGAAGGACGGAAGGAAGGAAGGGAGAGAGGGAGGGAGGGGGGAGGGAAGAAGGGAGGAAGGAAGGGAAAAAGAAAAAAAGGGAAGAAAGAAAGACTCAAATTTAAATACAAGGTATATCTAAGACAACCCTGGACTTCCTGTGAATGGTATCCCTTCCCAAGAAATCCTCTCCAAAAAGGGTGGTAGGTTCAGGATTTTCTGTTTCTTTGGGTTGTTTGTTTGTTTGTTTTGAGACAGGGTCTCCCTATGGAGCACTGGTTGACCTGAAACTGATGTAGACCAGACTGGCCTCAAACTCAAAGAGATCCCTTTGCCATTCAAGGAAGAAGGAACAGAGAAGAGAGAGGTCAGTGGGACAGCAGGAGGCAGAGAGAAGTACCAGGAGCATCTGCACAGCCAGGGTCCACTGTCAGGGGCCAGGCACGTCCCAGAAGAGGTGCAGTGTGGGAAGTAGAGGAGGTGGATGAGATGGATGCCTGTGTCAACCATTTCTACCATTGAAGTCTGGAAGATTCCACAGCCCTCCTCCCATCCCTCCTGTGGCTGGTCTCTAGCCCCTCCTTCTGGTCTGTTCTTCCTGTCCATCTCCAGTAGAAACTGAGAGCAGCCATTCATGCAGGGATCCTGCATGTTAGGGAGCCCTTCCTGAGGCCGGCACTCCACTGTCCCCTATGCTGTCAGTACTGGGGATGGACAGAGCATGGTGACCTGCAGACCCCAGGTCCCCTCACCTCCCTGCAGGAAGACCAGTGTGCCAGGCAGGACTCCTACCTGCGGTGGGTGACTCAGCATTATTTTCCCCAGTCAGGCACCCAAGGACTTGGAGAGAAAACAGTTTTAGGTTGATAACCAGAAACCAAACTAAAAGCAAAACCAGGCCACTATCCATAACATTGCTAAGGGTCACAGGTGGAGATCATCCCCCACCCACTGGGAAGTCCAGAAACCTTGGGCCTGTTGGTCTATTTAGGGTGGGACCTGGGATGTTAAAACTTCCAAAGGGCACCAGTTATGAACTCAAGACCCCGCCTCTCAATGTCCTGGAAGTCCTAGGGGAATTCTTCCGTGACCTGTCTGCCCTTGAATATAGTACATACCTTCTGGATTTTGGATACGTGAAATTATTTTTTTGGTTTATTTTGAAGCAGGGTCTCACGTAGGTAACTCTGGCTGGCCTGGAACTCACAATATACACCATGCTGACCACAAAGTTGTGGCAATTCTCTTGCCTCAACACCATCTGGCTGGATAACTGAATTCTGAACCTGTATCATTTACCTAATCCTTACATAATCTGAGGGACATTCCTCTCCTCCCCAGAGTTCCGGGGCCTCACTATGGACTGGTGACAGCAATCCCTATCTTGGAGGACAGTTATGGGGTTCTGATACTGGGTGTGGGTGCTCAGTGCATAGAAGACCCTTAGGCAATGGCACTTTTGGTGTGACCACCAGGGGGCAGCACCACAGCGGCCCTGGCAGGAGAGGAAGCATTCTAAAGACAAGACACTGTGTCCCTCCCTATGGCATCACTATTGAAACAATGGGCCTCAAAGAATGACAATCCCCAGGAACCCTACACTGAGGGAGGGGAGAGGCTGGACCCTGGTGCAGCCAGAGGAAGAACTTGCCTCCCTGGGAGAGATCTCACAGGTTCTGACAGGTTATCAGAGCAGCTGGAGGACAGAGAGAGCTGAGACAGTGATGGGTCAGCCTGGGCTTAGTCATGAAACCCTCTCATACTCTGTTGAAAACTAGAGCTCTTGTCATAACTCCAGCAGGGATTAGAGGTCACTGCACCTCTTTGTTCTTGTGGACACTGTGAATAAAACTCCATCCTCTGCTTTTAACATGACTTTTCTCTTTAATTGGTGTGTAGGGGGCTGGGGGCTGAGCCTAGCTTGGTGGAGCTTCCAGAGTCCAGGGTTTACCCTATGGACTCTGGTCACTAAATCATCTCTGATAACAACATCACAGCTGTTATGACAGGGACTGTCAGTCCTGAGCTGTGCTCAGCATGGTTGGCCCGGTCCATCTGTTTAGACTGGACTGAGCCACCTCCTCCTCAGACTTGTACAATGAAGAAGCAAATTTGTCAAATTTTATTGAACTTGGGCATTTATAAATTGAGGGGTTATGATTACACAGTTTTAAAATAATAAAGCCTGTCCTACAGCCCGTTCTTCACACACTGGACCTCCCTTACCCCAGCTTTGCGTGTCTCCCTGTCCCCACAGAGCAGGAGGCAGAACAGGGACTCACCATTCTCCATGTCCTCTTCCTTCCTGCTGTCCAGAGATCTGTTTTCATCTTCCTTCCCATCGGCACGGAGGTTTTCTAGAGGTAGAGAATGAAGGAAAAGGAGAGAGTTCACAGAGGTTAACTGAGGATCCAGCACCACATAGTGAGGTCCTGATTTCAGATGCTGGAGAAGTAGAGGCTGGAATTTCATGTTCTCAGGGGACCAAGAAGTGTCCAAACACGGAAAGCCGCCCTGGGCTGCCCGCAGTCCCTCTCCTGTGCAGCTCCATCCAGAAGAAATGCAGTAGGAGCCACAGATGTGAACACCTACTTCTAAATTTTCATTTTGAGAGAGTCAAAGAAGAGCTGAACACAATGGTGTCAGGAAGCTGAGGCAGGAGGATGACAAGTTTTAGGCCAGTCCACACTGCACAGTAAGTCCCAGGTCAACATGAACTACACACATGGGAACATTCTCTCCAAAAAAATGAAAGTACGAACAAACTAGGTTTAGGGTTTTTGTTTCATTTTGTTTTTGTTTTTGTTTTTTCAGACAGAGCCTCCCCATGGAGCACTGGTTGACCTGGAGCTCATTATGTAGACCAGGGTGACCTCAAACTCACAGACATCCACCTGCCATTCAAGGCAGTACGAAAGGAGAAAAGGGAGGTCAGTGGGACAGCAGGAGGCAGAGAGGAGAAGTACCCGGAGCACCTGCACAGCCAGGGTCCAGTGTCATGACCTGACGCTTCCCAGGGGAGATGTATTTTGGGAAGCAGAGGAGGAGGATGAGATGGATGCCTGTGTCTACCCATTTCTAACACTGAAGCCTGGAAGATTCCACACCTCTCCTCCCATCCCTCCTCTGGATGGTCACTAGCCCCTCTCTCTGGACTTTTCCTGTCCATCTCCAGTGTGAGCTGAGAGCAACCATTCATGCAGGGGTCCTACATGTTAGTGGAGCCCTTCCTGAGGCCAACACTTCACCTTCCCCTGCTCTGTCAGTGCTGGGGATGGACCGAGCATGGTGACCTGCAGCCCCAGTTCCCCTCACTTCCCTGCAGACCCCAGTTCCCCTCACTCTCCTGCAGGAAGACCAATCTGCCAGGCATGATGTCCACTTGAGGTGGGTGACTCAGCATTAGTTTCCCATTTCAGGTACACAAGTACTTGGGGAAAGAAAACATTTCTAGGTTGACACTCAGAACCTGCAAATTAAAAGCAAGCAAACCACTAACCGTAACATTGGTAAGGGTCACAGGTGGAGATCATCCCCACCCACTGGTAAGTCTAGAAACCTTTCTGGAGTTTCCTATTGGCCTATGTGGCACCAGTCATGAACTCAATGACCCTTGCCTCCGTTTTCTGGAAGCCCTAGACCGATCAGCACCCTGACCTGTCTACTCTCAAATGCATGAGCTGCCTTCTGCCCTTTGGATAAATGGTAAATGGGATTGTGTTCTTTTGAAATACGGTCTCACGTATGTAGCCCTTGGTGGCCTTGAACTCACAGTGTGCACCATGCTGGATCAAATCTGTCACAACCCTCCTGCCCTGGCACCAGGCCTCACTGGACACTGGATACTCATCCTGTATCATTCACCTAATCATAACAGGACCTGAGGGACATCCCTCTTCTCCCTGGAGTTCCAGGGCCTCACTATGAGGTGACAACAACCCCTCCCTTGGACGACGGTTGTGGGGTTCTGACACTGGGTGTGGCACTCAGCACACAGGAGACCCTTAGGCAATGGCACTTGCGGTGTGACCACCAGGGGGCAGCACCACGGCGGCCCTGGCAGGAGAGGAGACTGTTAGGTCCCCATAAGGCGGCGGTGCTCCCAGGCCCCCAGAATGGCGTGCTAAGGGGGTCTTCAACCAGAAGGAGGACAGCAAAACGTAGCATTCCTCAGAAACCAAGTGACTCAACACCCTCCTGCTTATCCCGAGACCACAGCCTCCTCATCCCAATCCAGTCACCCCCAGGAGGGAGCGTCATGGAGATTCCCAAGCCCTAACTGGCTCTAAACCCGGTCTGCTTTTTCTGCTACCTGCTGTTCTCTGCTCCCCGGGAGGCGGTCCCGCAGTTCCCACATAAGCTGCCGTCTCTGCCATGATAGTTTTCATACTTTGGGAGAACGTCTCTGTCCCCGTCCTTGGGGCTGGGTGAGCCGTTCCTCCTGGGTGCTCTTTATCCTGCCTTCACTCTATCTTAGGTGTCCTTTCCTTCCGTCCTCTATTCAAGGCCGTCTCCGCCCTCTAACCAGTCGTGGGTTCCCCTCACTTAAAACGAGACTCCACTGCCCCTCTTGCCCGTCTCCCTGAATCCCCCCCCAGGACTCAGGGCGTAGTCCGTGCTCGCTCCTTTTCTAATGACCCCCAACCCAGCTCTGCTGCCTCTGCTGCTTCCTATTTACCCAGGCTGCACTGAAATGCACTATGTAGATCAGACTGGCCTTGAACTCACATAGATCCACCTGCCTCTGCCTTTTGAGTGATGAGGCTGCGGTGTGAACCACCACACTCAGCTGCTGTTGGTTTTGTTTTCATTGCTGTATTGTACATTCTATTTCTATTCTAAGGCTTGCATAGTTGGTGTGCATTCCTCACACCCAGTGGCTCCTGTGGCCGGCAGCTACCAAAGTGGCAGCAAACATCCAGCCCCTGACTCACTACTAAACAAACAGGACAAAGATACTGTCACAAAAGGTGCTCTGGGGATGGGGATATGGCTCAGTTGGTAAGTGCTTGTCTGGCATGACAAGAACCTGGGTTCCAACCCCAGAACCATATACAACACATAAAAATCTTGTTGCAGCTCAGAGTAAGAGATGCTTGATGACAGTGCTTCAAAAGTGCTCAGTGGACAGCCTGGCATTATAGGGGCTCACCTGGTAACCAATGATACCTGTGGGCTCAGCCAGTCCTGTGGAGTGATGGTGAGAATCCACAGGGCAGGTGAGCCCAGGAGGTGACAGCTGTCTCCTCACCTGTGAATTTCTTCAAGCTTTCTGTGGTGGACTCATGTCATTATTTTGCTTCATTGATTCTGTCCTCCAGGTCCTCAGGAACTAGAGTTGGGTTGATAAGCTGAAATTCCTGGCTCCTGTGAAGACATGGTGAGCTGGGTGGTGAGTTCAGGGAATGAAGTGCAGGGAGGAAGGGCCTGTGATGTGGGTGTGTGGGATGGAGACAGAGAGAGAGCAGTGTAAGGTGAGAGAGCTGGGTGCCAGGAGGCCAGGACCAGGAAAGTGGATGAGGGAGGGGCAGGAGGAGATATGGAGATGAGGATGGAGGTGGAGGCAGAGGGGAGAGGACAAGGAGGCAGGGAGGAGGGAACAGGACCCACCATTGAGCGAGAGGAGCACGCAGGGGCAGCTGGGAAAGAGCAGATGCTGAAGAGCTGGAAGCTGGACATGGGGCTTTTCTCTTTACCCAGCAGGCCACGTGCTACTGTGCCCAGCTGAACCTTCCCCTCCTGCAGCTAAACAGTTTACAGCCAAGTGATGGCAATGGTGTGTGGCGGGGTGCGGGGGCGGGGGCTGCTGAATGTGGGTGTGAGTGAAGCAGAAAGCACAGAGCCCTGGGACGCCCATCATACCTGCGCAAGGTGACCTTGATATCCTGGAAGAGAAAGAGAGCACAGCCTCAGAGCTGCCTGAGTCACAGGCATGGGGTGGGTTTTAACCCTGCTGAGGGGGGATGAGATACCCAAATGTTCATTCTCTCTCTCCCCACCCACCCTCGCACCCTGGAGATCTGTTCTTAAAGCACCAGATTTGGCAGTAGGTAAACAGTGGTTAGACTTCAAGAGGAACTGAGTGAGCACAGAGAGGGCCATTATGAATAAAAGCTTTGCCTCTGAGATGGAGCCAGGGAGCTCCCCTGACAGGTCAGGAGAAGGGTGGGGTGGTTTTCAAGGTACTTCTTTAAAGGCAGAGACACAAGCCAGGGTGGGTGAACTCCTAGAATCCCTGCACCTGGGGCACCCTAGTCCTGTGGTTCTTTTCTTTCCTTTCTCTTTCTTTCTTTCTTTCTTTCTTTCTTTCTTTCTTTCTTTCTTTCTTTCTTTCTTTCTTTCTTTCTTTCTTTCTTTCTTCTTTCATTTTTGTTTCAGAGACAGAGTCTCATGTAACTCAGACTGGCTCAGGTTCTCAGTGTAGCAAGGCTGGCCTTGAACTCCTGATCCTCCAGCCTTGGCCTCCTGAGTGCTGAGATTACACGAATGCGCAATCGCATCAGCCCAAACCTTTAATTTTCACTATTTTAAATCTAAGTTTAAAAAACTAGAGCAGGAGCTGGAGCAATGACACAGTGGTTAAGAGCACCAGCAGTGCCTGCAGAGGACCTGGTTCAGTTCCCAGCACCCACATGGTAGCTGATAACCAAACATAGCTCTAATTCCAGGGGATCAAACCCCCTCTTCTGACCTCCATGTGCATTGCATAACCTATGTACTGATAGGGTTCAGATCCATGCCACCACAGACCCAGAAACCATAAGGCCCCTAAGAGGAACTGAGTCAACCAACTCCCAGCCACCTGCAAGTTAACAATAGCAGCTCTGGGACATTAATGACCCAATGTATTGTGACCACCAGAGCATGCTCCACAGGCTGACAAGCAGGTTTCCCAAGCCCTTAGCTGCAGTTAGTTCCTGGGACCCTGTAAGTATAGAAAACATGTTTTACAGTAGACGTTTTCTTCCATAAGTTTCACCAGGTTACAGACCCTACACCCTCCCTGAGCAAGCAGCCCCCAAACAGTCCAAAACAGCAGAAAAATATTCTCTTTTTCTGCATTCTGTCCCTTTATAAGCTACCCCCTGGAGCCATTAGGCTGCTGGTTCTTCCTCACACGTGAGTTGAGGACCAGCCCCCCTCAAAGCCATTAAACTCTCGCTTTGCCAGAGTCCTCTTTGTTTCTGTTTCGGGGGTAGGGGGGATCCTGACCCCTGCCACCTTTTCATCTAACAGGTACACTCATATACATGCAAGCATAATTCTCATACACATAAAAATCAAAACCTGGAGTAGTGTGAACCTCTTTCAGTTAAACACACTTTGTTGATCCAGTAGGACTACACTTTATCTCAAGGACTGAGGATTTAGCATCTGCATTGAGATATGCAAATGTATACCAGAGGCCAAAGACTCAGAACCAAGAAATGCTCCAGATGAGAAAAGAGCTCATCAATGTGTCTAAACAGTTTGAAAGATTATATTATGGGATACTGGGTTACATAAAATGTTTTGCTGAAATTACTTTTATCTGGCTGGGCATGGTGGCAGATGCTTTTAGTCCCAGGAGACAGAGGCAGGTGAATCTCTGCAAGTGTGAGGCTAGCCTGGTCTCCATAGCAAGTTTTTTGCCACCGAGGGCTGCATAGTGAAACCCTGTCTCAAAACAAACAAAAACAAAAAGAAAAGAAAAATGTTTATCTGTTTCTTTTTGCCTTTTTGAGGGGGGGGGAATTGGTTCTCACTACAAAGCCTCTGCCTCCCAAGTGCTAGGGTCAGACATGTGCACCAGCACACCCATATGTGTCTTTTTAATGTAGCTACTGGAAAACTTAAATTACTATGTGGGGTATAAATATATTTCTATTTTTAATTTTTGCATTTTTTCTTATTATTTGTGTGAATGTATGTGTTTCTGTGTGTATGTGCATGTGTGTACAGATGCCTGCAGAGGTCAGAAGTAGGTTTTGGATCCCTTAGAGCTGGAGTTAACAGGAGGTTGTAAACTGCCCACATGGATGCTGGGAACTGAACTCTTGTCTCTGAATGAACCCAAAGTATACTTAACTGCTGAGAAGCTCTCCCCAGTCCTTTTTTCAATTAAAAATGGTCATTTACATTGTATATCATTTATGGGTGTGATTTGCACAGCGTATCTGTGGAGGTCAGAGGACAACTTGTATGAGTCTGTCCTCTTCCTCCATCCTATGTGTCCTGAGGATGGAATTCAGGTTCTCAGGCTGGTCAGCAGCACCTTTGCCTGATGATACATCTTACTGACCTTGAAATATGCTTCTAAATGGCAGGTATATCCTACATAATTCTAAACTGTAATCTGGATATGGTAGCACATGCCTAAATCGCAGCACCAGGAAGATGGAGGTTGAAGATCAGAAATTTAAGGTCTTCCATGGTTATATAACAAGCTCTAGGCCAGCCTGGGCCACATGAGGTCGTATCTGGGGGAAAAAAAACCCAGAAATCTAAACAAAACAGAAAAAGGTCTAATTTCTGTGTGGTTTTTGTTTTGTTTTGAGACAGGGTCTCACGATGTAGCCTTGGCTGTCCTGGAACTTGCCATGTAGACTAAGCTGGTCTCAAAACTCACAGACTTCCCTTGCTTCTGCATCCCAGATGCTGGGATAAATGGCATGTTCCATCATGGTATGGATGATTTGGGTTTTTTTTTTCCATTTTTATTGTTGTTGTTTGTTTACTGTTTGCTTGCTTGTTTGTTTTTGAGATGGTGTGTTCTCCATAGTTCAGGCTGGCCTTGAACTCTAGGAGATCCAGGGAATCCTACCACCACCTCTAGAGTACTAGGATTTCAGGTGAGCCACCATGCCCAGCTCTGTGAGAAGGGTCTCCGTCTTTGCCCAAGGTGGCCGTCAACTAGCAACAGCCCTCCTGCCTGTGTCCCAAGCTCTGGGATGACCACAGGGGACTTTTGTGAGGTAAAGGAGAGTGGCAGTTGGAGGGCTGTTTCAGGAAAGGAGCTAACACAAAGTTACCCTTCAGAGATGAGGCTTATTAGGAGAAAGGGCATCATGAGCACTGGAGCCCTGACTGGGCCTTGGGGTGGAGGACATCAGAAAGGAGCAGC
>NW_008336718.1:15921-19429 GCF_000622305.1 Nannospalax galili
AAGGGCATTGAATTTCCTGGAGCTGGTGTTACAGGTGGTTGTCAGCCCCCATGTGGGTGCTGGGAACGGAACTCTGGTCTTCTTGAAGAGGAGCCAATGCGCCTAACCACTGAGCCATCTCTGCAGCTCCATGTCCCAAATATTTAAAAAATATTTTTGAGCTGGGTGTGGAGGTGCATGCCTTAATTCAGCACTCAGGAGACAGAGGCAGATCCAGGCCATCTAGGGCTAAAGGGAGACCCTGTTTTAACACACATCCCCAATAAATATACATAATTTTTAAATTATGGGCTGGAGAGATGGCTCAGAGGTTAAGAACACTGACTGTTCTTACAGAAGACCCAGGTTTGAATCCCAGCACCCGCATGGCAGCTAATAACTGTCCATAATTCCAGTTCCAGGGGATCCAACAGCCTCTTCTGTCCTCTTTGGACATTGCACGACACGGGTGGACTTTACCTACATGCAGGCAATACATGCATACACATAAAATAAAAATAATAAATAAAATTAAGAAAATAAATTATGTGTATGTCTATGCATAGGTCTGTGCACATGAGTGCAGATGCCTGTGGAGGCCAGAGACATCAAGGCCCGGTGAACTGGAGTTACAATCAGTTATGAACCTCCTGATGCTGTTGATGGGATTTGTTGTTTGCTTGTGTTTGTTTGTTTGAGACAGGGTTTCCATTTAGCTCTAGCTGGTCTGGAACTCCCTATGTAGACCAAGCTGGCCTGGAACTCACAGAGATCCACCTGCCTCTACCTCGCTAGTGTTGGGATTAAAGGTGTGAGGCCGGGTGTTTGCTGGAATTTGAACCCCTGTCCTCTGAAAGAGCAGTATATGTTTTTTCCATTTACCTCTAGCTGTTCTGGAACTCCCTATGTAGACCAATCTGGCCTGGAACTCACAGATATCCCCCTGCCTCTACCTCGCTAGTGTTGGGATTAAAGGTGTGAGGCCGGGTGTTTGCTGGAATTTGAACCCCTGTCCTCTGAAAGAGCAGTATATGTTTTTGACAGCTGAGACATCTCTTTAGCCCAGTATCAGTCTGTTATGACTGGGTAATGGGTCTCTAGTTAGAAAGTCCTGGGGTGTGAGGGGGAAACGAAGAGATGGCTCAGTGGTTAAGAGCACTGGCTGCTCTTGCAGAGGACCTGGGTTGAGTCCCCAGCACCCACATGGCAGCTGAAAGCGATCTGGAACTCCAGTTCCTAGGGATGCAATTCCCTCATCTGGATTCCTGCAGTACTGCATGCAGGTATCCACACACACACACACACACACACACACACACACACACACACACACAGGCAAAACACTCATACATTTACGATAAGTAAAAAAAAATTAATTAAAAAAGAAGAACCAGGAAAGGGTAGGGATGCAGATGCTCAGACCAGGTGAGCTCCCTCCCACAGCCTGCGGTGGTGGCGGAGTGCAGAACTGCAGTCCTGCTCCTCTGCTCAGCAACAGGAACTGCAGACAAGCCCTGCCTGGCACCTCCTCCCCCTCCACCCGGTGCACTCTGCCCTGTGCCACTCTGAGCAGGACTTTATCTGTGCTCAGTGTAATAAGGAATTCTAGGACCTTGGCAGACATGTTTTTTTCTGAGGAGCATGAGAGACGTGTTTCTTACCTTGAAGACACCGATCACCCCTTCTCCTCGCTTCTTCCCTTCCACGATTTCCTTGTCCTTCTGCCCCAAGAGCTTGAGCTGAGTCTCAATCTGCTCCTGTGGAGAGAGGGCGCTTTGGGAAGCCTCTGCCCCTCAAGGAGCCAGGGAACCTCTTTGGGTCCTGATCATCCTTAGTGGTCCCACTTATTCTCTCACGCTCGGGCTTGGGCTGATAGGAAGAAATTTGAAACTGTAGTGACCTAAGAAAAAGTAAGTGATGAAAGTTGTGATTTTTTTTTTTTTTTGGATGGGGGTTTGGTTTTTGTCAAGGACAGACTTACCCTCATCTGTCCTATTAAAATGTTAAAAAGATAGGTTTTGTATGTTCAACACAAAGGCAAGGTGAGGCCAGCCTAGGGATGCAGGGCAGTGGCCCAGCACTGGCTACCTAGATGTCCCAGGCTCTGGTGTTCATCCTCAGTAAGGTGCAGTGCTGGGAGAGGAAAATGATGCCTTGAAGGTCCCCAGTAAACCCAGAAGGAGCCTGGAGTTGAGTGACACCTTCTGGGTCAAAATTTGCATTCTTAAAAAACATTAGTACATTTAAATTCATTTTTGTGTGTGCCTGTGTACACAGGGGAGTGCCCCAGTGTGTGTGTGGAAGTCAGGGGGCACCATTCAGGGCTGGGTTCTCTCCTTCTACCTTGTGGGCCCCAGAGATGGAACTCACACTCTCCTTCCATGATCATGGGTCCTGGGCATCAGGTTCACTTAATGGCACCTGCTTTCATCTACAGATCATCTCACCAGTCCCCAAATTCCAATTGCAGCCATTCTCCCTCCTGCCCTGATTCCTGACTGGCATTTCCCGGAGCTGAGCTGCTGGAGCCCCCTGGGCCAGGGTATAAACTGCCCATTCAGGAGCAGGGAGTAGGGCATGGGTGCCAACCCAGTGGAGCAGGCAGCAGGACCCATGTCCCCAGGGAGCTCTCCTCTGTTGGGGAGGGCAGAGGTGGGTCCAGGGCCTACCTGGTAGTTCTGGGCAGCCTCTTCTATCAGGCTGACATTGTGACGTCTGTGGTTCTTGGAATCTCGACACACCAAACAGAGAAGCTCCCCATCCTTCTCACAGAAATAATGGAACTTTTCCCTGTGTTTCTTACATCTCAGCTCTCCATCTTCTGGTTGGAGGTCTGCAGGATCTATAGCTTGGATTTTCTGGGCAAGATTTGCCAGCAGCTTGTTGGGCCTAAACGTGCTCCTGTTCACGGAAGCCTTGCAGAGGGGACACGGGAGGCTGTCGGCAGCGCCCCCCACCTGACCGATACACGTCAGGCAGAAATTGTGTCCACAGTCGATGATGACAGGCTCCTTCAGGATGTGCATGCAGATGGGGCAGGTCACCTCCTTCCACAGGTCGCTGGCCATGCTGGTGCCGTGGGGCTGCCTTGAGAAGGGGACACCCAGAACTCTGTGAGGGACACTGGCTGTAGGAAGGGAGAAGGAACCAGGAAGCAGAGCTCAAAGATTCAGTGAGAGACTCCGAGAAGGAAATGATGAAGGAAAAAAGGAAATGAATGATAGAAAAAGAATAAATAATTTACTCTAAAGAGGAAAACAGAGGGTCAGTCCTACCCCAGTGTCTCTCTTGAGCAGATACCCTGAGAGTATGGGACTTATAAAACAGAACAAATAATCCTGAACCTTGAACTCATTAATCATATCTTTACAAGGCTGTTGAGAGACCGGAGGCCTAGGAGGTCAAAGTTCACTCTCTGAGGACCTTCCCTCAGCTGCAGGGAGGGTGGAGCACTGACTGGAGCTCAGGTTGGCTCTCGCCACTGGTGGATTCCTGTCTGTCCTCTGGGTTTTCCTCCCTGTTGGTCTTT
>NW_008336718.1:21356-22845 GCF_000622305.1 Nannospalax galili
GATGACGAGAGCACTAACGCATCTTTCAGTTCTCATCAGTGAAACTCCCTCATGCAACAGAGGGCCAGGAACACAAACGTCCACAAATAACCAAAACACTTTCAGTTCTCATCAGTGAAACTCCCTCATGCAACAGAGGGCCAGGAACACAAACGTCCACAAATAACCAAAACACAGAGAGTGCAGAGTGTGGTCCTTGGCCTGCTCAAAAGCCTCTTGGGCCTTTACACCCTAATTCCATGTAGCACCTCTTTTTATTAGATTATACAGGGGACAGGTAACCTGAACAAGGTGCGGTATAAAAATTCACCAGTACCTGAGAAGTCCCCAAAATACCTGTAACTGCTTAGCATTTTTGGTAAGGGTTGTTGTAAGATATTCTCAACTGCTGCACTGGATATCATGCAAGTTCTGCCTGACCGTAAAACTCCTAAGATTTTTACCACTGTACCGGCCCTTGTACCTTCTATGGGTTGATTTCCCATCCTTGCTCCTTCAGGTGCACTTTCATGTTCCCCAAATGAGCTTCCAAATCTGTAAGGCACTCAGTGTTAGCATTATGTCATCTATGTAGTGGAGCCTCCTTACAGAAGGAGGGCAGGCAACAGGGCCAGCCACCATCCCATGACAAACTGTGGGGCTGTGGAGGTAACCTTGGGGAGGTACTCTGAAAGTCCATTGTCGTCCATTCCATGTGAACACAAATTGATCTTGGGATTCAGCAGTTAGGGGAATACTAAAGAATGCATTAGCAAGACCCACCACAGTGTGGTAGGATCCCATTCCTGCACCAGCTGATCAGTTAGCAGTGCAATGTTGGGCTCCCACTACATGAATGGGAGGCACCACCTTATTTAACTCCTGGTAATCTACATTCTCCAGGAGCCATCTGGCTTCCTGAAAGGCCAAACAGGGCTATTGAAAGCTCTGGGCTGGGCAGATAACTTCTACCTGCTCTAGTTCCTGGATGGTTTCACTTCATCTCGAACCCCAGGCAGCCGGTACTGTTTGATATTCAGCACTCTCCGTGGGGTGGGCAATTTGACTGGCTCCCATCTCTCCCACCCCCTAGTAATCACCTTTACTGTTCACACCCTCAGCTGAAACTCTCCCACAGTGGTATGTAGGGTGTGACCCAGCAGGACATCCACCCCTAAAATGTTCTCTTGAAGGGGAGAGGTGCACATCTTGTACTCCTTGGTGGGGTATAATTGCCCACTCTCAGAATGAGTCTGGTCCATTTACTTGTATGATTTTATCCTCATATCCATCCACTGCTATCCACTGGCCCTGATGTTTTTGGGGATTGCTGTGAACTAACGTACATTCTGCCCCAGTATCCACTAGGGCCCATGTATTTTGTATATTAGTGGGGGACCAATAAATCCTCAATTCAACATGTGGCGTCTGGTCATGCAGTATGGCCCTGACTTGTGGACAACTTTGGCCACCCCTTCAAGGCAGTGGTTGAGGAGGTCCCATCCAATGA
>NW_008336719.1:0-577 GCF_000622305.1 Nannospalax galili
TGTGACCTGCACAAGGTCCTGTCACCTGCCCCCTTTGACGTGCTAATGGTCAGGTGATCTGCCCCATCTGACGTGCAGATGGTCGTGTCAGCTGCGCCCTCTGACGTGCACATGGTCGTATCACCTGCCCACTCTGACGTGCAAATAGTAGGGTCACGAGCCCCTTCTGACCTACAGATGGTCATGTCACCTACCCCCTCGGACGTGCAGATGGTCGTCTCACCTGCGCCCTCTGATGTGCACATGGTCTTGACACCTGCCCCCTCTGACGTACACATGGTCGTAAAACCTGCCTGTGCAGATGGTCATGTCACCTGCCCCTCTGACGTGCAGATGGTCGTGTCACCTGCCCCCTCTTACGTGCACATGGTCGTGTCACCTGCCCGCTATGCCTTTCACATGGTCGCGTCACCTGACTCCTCTGATGTGCAGATGGTCGTGTTAACTGTCCCCTCTGATGTGCAGATGGTCGTGTCACCTGCCCCCTCTTACGTGCAGATGGTCATGTCACCTGCCCCCTCAGACCTGCAGATGTTCGTGTCACCTGCCCCTCTGAAGTGCAGATGGTAGTGTCACC
>NW_008336720.1:0-540 GCF_000622305.1 Nannospalax galili
CTTGGAGCATATGGAGGACATTTTAATTCAAGCAACCTCATTCCACTCCCTAGCCTACATAGGTTCATGACTATCCTAAGTGAAAAATGCATGTAGTCCATCCTTAAATAGCAGAATAGAATTTACCAGTCTTATGCTATTCAAAACTATACAGTCCAAGGTCTTTTCTGTGAATTATGGCAATTACTTACCTGTAAGCCTCTGTCAATTCAAAAGAAAAATTACATATTGTCAAGATGCAATGGAACTGAATACACATTCCCATTCCACAAGGGAGGAATGAAGGCATAGTTAGGAAATATTGGATTAAAATAAAGCTGAAAACTAGCATGGCAAACACTAAATCCAGTAGCTTCATATCTAACTTCTGGGACTTTATATCCAAGAGGCTTAGATGACTCAGGCCCTCAAGCTTTGCTGTTTGCAATGTACAACTCTCAACTTTTCTATGGTGTCATTTTCTAGGAATAGAAAACGTTTCAGATATTCTCCTTTCACAAGTTGAAAGTTTAGCTGGATGTGGTCTTTGCCCTGAAGGTA
>NW_008336721.1:0-992 GCF_000622305.1 Nannospalax galili
CTGGTGAGTTCATCTTGCTGCTGTAGACTGAAGACTGGCTGATCTTTTGGGATTTGTCAGACCTTCGGTGCAAGATTGTGACTACTGAGACATCCAGCCTTGTGGAATGAGTGACTACGGATTCTCAGCCTCTCCTGTGTGGTGCAGCCATTGTTGGACTATTCGGACTCTGTCCTGTGAGCTAAGCAGATAAATCTCTGTACATATATATTCATTCTACCGGTACTGGTTCTGTTTCTTTGGAGAACCCTGACTAATACAGATTGTGGTACCAGGAGTGGTTATAGAGAAACAGAATTGAAAGGATGAATTTCTTTAATGGGCTTGTTGGTATTTGGACGAGGCTCTCCAACTCAGAGTTTTCAGATAGCATGGAGAGCACTGAAAAATCTGTGGTGTAGACTATTTGAAACAATTATGGAGATAGACCCATTGTCCTAACTCACCTCTTGTGAAGATCAAGAAATTTAGTGACTATACATAAAACATTTGACAATTTGTGGAAAAATAAGAAAAATAATGATGCTGGCTGGTTACTTCTAGCATCTCTGGATAAAGTAATGAGGATAAACAATGAGCTTAATGATAAAATTGACAAGCTCCAGATTCAAATTGACAGTTTAAAGGCTTCCAAGTGTGCCCTGGAAGAGAATCATCTCTCCGGCAGCCAGAGAGCTAAAACTGCAGAAAATAAAGCTGGATCCCTTATTATACATTTGGCTGATTTTCAATGCAAATTTAATTCCCAGCCTCAAAGGGTGTCAGCAGTAAAGGTGAGGGCATTGGTAGGAAAAGACTGGAATCCTGATACATGGGATGGAGATGTGTGGGAGAACCCTGAGGAGGCTGAGGATTTAGAATCCTCAAATGCTGAGGAATTTGATTCACCTGATGAACTAATTGCCCCACCCTCAGCAGACCCACCCTCCCCACCCTTGCCTGAGGCAACTAATCCCTTTGAGGAAGGTAATCCCATTCAGCAAAATGAACCT
>NW_008336721.1:2343-2862 GCF_000622305.1 Nannospalax galili
CCACCACATCTCCCTTTAACTCTCCTATTTGGACTGTGCAGAAGACAGATGGGTCATGGAGAATGACATTTGACTATCGAAAACTTAATCAAGTAGTGACTCCAATTGCAGCTGCTGTACCAGATGTAGTTTCCTTACTCAAGAAGATTAATATGTCTCCTGGTACCTGGTATGCAGCAATTGATTTGGCAAATGCTTTCTTCTTGATACAAGTTCATAAGGACCATCAGAAAGAATTTGCTTTCAGCTGGCAAGGCCAACAGTATACCTTTACTGTCCTGCCTCAAGAGTATATTAACTCTCCAGCATTGTGCCATAAGTTGGTTCAAGGGATCTTGATTGCCTGACTCTTCCACAGAATATCACACTGGTCCACTATATTGATGATGTTATGCTGATTGGATCCAGTGAGTAGGAAGTAGCAGACAGTCTGGAATTGTTGGTTAAGCATATACGCATGAGAGGATTGGAAATAAATCCAACCAAAATTCAAGGGTCTTCTACCTCAGTGAAATTTCT
>NW_008336722.1:0-283 GCF_000622305.1 Nannospalax galili
GGTCATGTCACCTGCCCTCTTAGTCGTTCACATGGTCGTGCACCCTGCCCTTTTGACGTGCACATTGTCGTTTCACCTCCCCCCTCTGCCATAAAGTTGGTCGTGTCACCTGCCCCCTCTGATGAGCTGATGGTCGTGTCACCTGCCCCTCTGATGTGCAGATGGTCGTGTCTCATGCCCCCTCTTGCACCCTCTGACGTGCACATGATCGTGTCACCTGCACCCTCTGAAATGCTGATGGTCGTGGCACCTGCAGCCTCTGACGTGCAGATGGTCATTTCAC
>NW_008336723.1:0-288 GCF_000622305.1 Nannospalax galili
AGGGGAAACATCACAACAGACACCAGAAAGATACAGAACATTATGAGGGAAAGAACATTATGAAGGAGAAAGAAAAATCTTCCATGATATAAATAGGCTGAAGGAATTATTGTCCACAAAACCAGCCCTTCAGAGAGTTCTGGGAGCAATACAAAGAGCTGAAGAAAGGAATGACTATACCCAAGGGATTGCAGAAAGAACTCCAACGAGGGTATAACATTGTAAAAGTACAGCTATAGCAAGATTGGAAACAACAAAAAAATGACAGGATTCAATACTCATCTTTCA
>NW_008336724.1:0-2936 GCF_000622305.1 Nannospalax galili
GTGTGTTCCGGGCACTGCCACATCAGCTTCTAGCTCTTCATCACTACCTAGAAAGTCCACAGGTGGCAATAATATGGGACAGTGAAAGCAACGGGGTGCCAGGCTTCTTCCAAGATTCTGGATGGCAATCCCCATGAGGTCACCTCCTCACGCTTGTGTTCAGCAACTCAAGTCTTTAAATGAACGATGTGTCCATACATTTTTATGGCTACATCGAGGCATCTGGTTTGGCTTCTAGGATGGGCTAGCTGTTGTTTGGCTCTGGTATTTGGAGCCAGAGTGGTCTGAAGTCCTTGTGGGATGAAGGAAAGTTATCTAGAATCTCCGAGTCAAGTGGGAAATGTCTGAAGGCCTTAAGAAGATGCTATATCCCTCTTGGTCAGAAGGACACATCTGAGGACCACTTGGGCAAAACGAAAAGTCTGATTCCCCTGTGGTAAGTAATAGGGAGTAGATTGGAGCCCTTGCAAGTTGGCTTGGTGGATAAATGCTTATTTCCAAACCTGTAGAATAGAATTCATTCCTGGAACTTAAATCTAACCCCTGATCCTATGTAAAGTTGAAGAAAAAATGGACTCCACAGTTGTCCTCAGACCTGCACAGGTGAGGACACCTCACACCGATAGATATCTATCATATACACACTCATACATAGGATAATAGTACATTTTTAAACATTTAAACAATCCTTTGAACTTTAATTTTATGAACAATTTTCTTTTTCAGAATTCTTTATTCCTTCCCATTAGCAAAGGAAATACAGGATCCCAGTTCTCAGATTGTCATGTTACTGGCTCATAAAGGGCCAGTAACATGAAGGATTCCCAACCCAGGATCTTCTGCATACAAGGAGAGCATGTACCAGTCTTCTGAGCACAAACCCTGGCTCAGCAAAGATCTTAAAGGTCCACTGCCCTTGCAATGAACATACACAGTTACTGGGAACCAGTTACAACCTACCATGCAGCTATGCACCCTGCTAGAATCAGAACTGGCTTTCTCTCCTAGACTAGTAGCATTACTGGAATTCAAGCGAGTCCAAAGCACTGGGTGGTGTTCCAAGATGCAAGAACTACCAGTTCTTCCCTCACCCATCCAAGTCACTGTGATAGCAGCATAAGTATTTAAGCCAAGGCGGACAGGTTTTACACAGGAACATGGCACATGGGTGTCCTCCCTCCAAACTGACACATGGTATATTGTTTTTCTTTGATAAGATAGGACATGTCTGATGATGTCTTTCATAAATGGGAATGACAGAGACATCCATGGTCAGAGGAGCTAGATCAAGGCCTGCTTGGGCAGAACAGGAATCTGTAAGTCAATACACAGCAGAGAGGCCGATCTCAGGCAGGGTAGAGAATGCTCTAGTTCCACTTAGGCAGACGGTGACTGTCCTAGGCTATCTTGTACAATGGAAGAAGGTCTCAGAACTCACTCATCAGCTTCCAATTCTGCATCAGCATCGAGAATACATGGATCTTCTATGAGTCTGTGGCAGCCATGGCAAAAGTCTGAGAATTCTGACCTGCTACATGGCAATCTTTGGCTCTGTGTCCTCTTGAGCTTTTGTTCATCTAAGTAGGTAGGTCTGATCGTGTAGGTCAGAAAAAACATATTTCAGGTAGCAAGAGTGAATCCAGGGACTGAATTATGTACTTTCCTTGCTATCCTTTTGTTATGGGATTTCAGTTCAGGGTGGTCTGAGATATATTGTGGTTCAGGAAACCTATGTCCATGCATCTGTTTATGTCATGCCCATAAAGCCAAATACACTTTATATATTTATCAGTGATGGGACTAGAACTCAGGGCTTTTGGACATGGTAGTTGTGGGGATCTGAATGAGAAATGGCCTGAATATGGTCCTGTATTTAACATTAATTCCTTATTTGGAGGTGCTGTTTGGGGAGGGTATGGAAACTTTCAGAGGTTTAGCCTTAGTGGAGGAAGTATGTCACAGGCTGCTGGCTTTGAGGGTTGATAGCCCCACTGAACTTTCTGTTCCCCATCTCTGCCTCTTATATGTGGGTGAAATGTGATCTCTCATCTTCCTGTACCTAATGCCATGACATCCCTCACTGAGGATTATATTCCTTTGGAAGTCTAAGACATGATACATCCTCCATATACTTTTCTCAAGTTGTTCAATCATAGCTACAGAGAAAGCACTAATATGCCAGGTAAAGGCTTCACCACTTAACTATCTCCACTTTCTTTCGTTCTTATTTTTTATATATTATTTATCATTTTCATTTTTTAAGTGTATGAGTGTATCACTTGTGTATATATGTGTGCACCTGTGTCATGTAATGCCTTGGAGGTCAGCTCTTACATTTTTAAGGACAAAGAAAATAAGAAAATATCTCATGACATCTGAAATTTTTTCAGAATTCAGATTTTTACCTCTAACTGACACGTTATTTGGAAAACAATAAGTATTGTGTGACTTAATTATGGCTGTTACTGAGAAACAAGGAAAGATGGGGGTATTGTGACAAGGAACACATAAAAATCACATAAGATATCCACAGTCTGTAATCGTAAAGAAAGAACTTTCAATTCCTGAGCTGCTTAATACACAAAGCTTTGGTTGTGTCAAAATTTGAGTTAGTGTTATCTGATTCTACATCAGTAGGGGATTTTCCTTAGAACAGTGATGAGGTTACCTGAGATCATCTTGACCTTCGTTGAGGTTGATATATCTTGTTAATTTCCTGGGTCATGAGCTATGATTGCCTTCCAGAAAAGCTCCACCAGAAAAGCTCCACTGTGCACCTGTGAATGTGTGTGTGTTTGTGTGCTGTCTGTGTGGGTGTGTTTGTTCCTGTTGGTGGATATGAAAATGTGTATGTAAACCAGAAATTACCTTGGGTGTCTTCCCAGGAAGCCTCTCTACCTAGTTTAAGACAGGATCACTGATTGTGTAAGCCTAGT
>NW_008336725.1:0-239 GCF_000622305.1 Nannospalax galili
ATGCTGGGGGGATTACTATACCAGATCTTGAAGTATACTACAGAGCCATAGTCATAAAAGCAGCATGGTACTGGTACAAAAACAGACACATAGATCAATGGAACATCATTGAAGATCCAACCTGAGTACACGCAATTTCAGCCATCTGATATTTGACAAAGGTGCCACGAACACACAACAGAGGAAAAACAGCATCTTTAACAAATGGTGCTGGCAAAACTGGATCTCTACCTGTAGAA
>NW_008336726.1:0-1111 GCF_000622305.1 Nannospalax galili
CCAAAGAGCAACACTTGAAAAGCATCTTGATGCCCATGATTTCTATCCCAGCAAATCAAGGGCCTCCAGATTGCCGAATATTCACTCAGCAGTGGCATCACCTGCTTGCAGATCAACTGGGAGGTCATCATACCATCCACTGCCTGATGTGATCTGATCCACATCCCAGGACTACAATAGTCCTCAAACTATCCTCCATCTTTCACAAAGAAACATAGTAAGAAAAGAGTTTTTCACAGTTTTCAAGGCTAAAATGTTGTCATCTTATAGGCCCACTACCTCCTGTGTTTATTTATAAATAATGCCAAAACCCTATGAAATCATTAACTTTATTAACTGCAGTCAGAAAGGTGGCTAATGCCAACTTCATTTCTATTTCTTTGAGGTTAGAGCTGCATGTTTGTAACAACATTATGCTCCAGCAAGTCCGGGACTTGAGAACTATTATCTGAGTAAATGCTCCAGGAAGCAATTTCATCACAGATGTTCCCACTGTCCAGGAAACCCACTCAAGTACTGGTGACAATATACAGCTGTCTAGTTCTCCACCTGCTACCCCACCCGGAGTAGGAAAGAAAGGGGAAGCAGCTAGCTGATTCATCTTTTGCTTTTGAAATTTTACCTTTATTCAGTGGAATGGATATGAATGTCTTAATGTTGAATATTGGATGTATTGTATTTAAAGTTTGTAAGACAAAATCTGAGCTTTGATTTTCATGGTAAGTAAATGTTACAGGAAGGAAACTGTTCTAGTTCACTAGAAATTGAAAGCTATGAACTTTATGGAAGGAGATCTCACTGCTTCAGCTCTGCTCTCCATAAAGAAACAACCTTGGGTAAGACACCCAGCGTGGCTCAAGAAAGGAACTGAATCTGACCAGGGTCATTCTTCCCACACTTCATTTTCTTAGTATTTCAAGACATTGCATTCTCCTGTCTAGTTTCTGAGTCACTCATTTATCTTTTTAAAAAATTCCTGCTTTCTACCTATTGAAGCTCTCAGAATCGGGACACAGCTGGAGAAATTTCCAAGAAGGTGAGTTCTACCTATATTTTCTACAGCAATTACATACTTCTGTGAAACTCACAAGAGCACAGGGAAAGGCAGTGT
>NW_008336727.1:0-353 GCF_000622305.1 Nannospalax galili
CATGTCCAGTCCTCTTTCCCCTGGGAAGGACCTTCATCCCTGGGACAGGGGACACAGAACGTGAGGCTCCTACCATAGCTGCTGTGTCCGAGTTTCAAACACTGCATATCACTTCTTCTGCTCGGTTTCCATCACGGTTTCCTAGTCACTACACCTGCAGGGTGCCATGTTCTGCTCCTGTGGTTCAAGACTTTTGTGACCAGCTGTCCTATAAATGCCATTACACCCGAAGATTGAGTTGTGGTGTGGCTCTGTAACTCTGACTTGCTTAGCATGTCGCAGGGCTGAATTTCATCGTGAGTCACCAGAAATGGAGACCGAGTGAAAGATGAGTAGGTACATTAATAGATACA
>NW_008336728.1:0-1739 GCF_000622305.1 Nannospalax galili
GACCTGACAGTTCCATTATGTCAAGGGATGGAGCAGAAGAGCTCAGCCTGTGCATTTCACTTTTTACCATTTAAAAACTGTTTGCTGGATTCCTAATGTTTCTCAGACATCAATGAACAATTTGGATGAATTTCCAATGGGGTGTTCAGACCTCTCGTAACACTCTTACCCAAACACCACTGACTAACTTGGACTTTGATCCAACACTGACTTTCATCTGGAATGAGCCTGGTAGGAACTTTCACTTTAGTATTTAGGCAGTTAAAATGTGTGTATCCAGTCCCATCTGCTTCTCTCTTAGCACAATCTTCCTCATTCTGAGAGTACCATTCAGCCAGGACCAGTTTCCTTTGGCCCTTTCCAAAATCCCAATGAGGCATCAGTAACAAATAGCTTGATTGTTTTTAATCTAAGGTTATTACAAATTCCACAGACATACTACACAGATGTTTTAGAAGGAAGCACTTGTCTCTGTTAACCATGTATCCGTGTACCCATTCATTCATCAGTTTAACACAATCATCCACTCTGCTTGGTGCCATGCTGCATAGCAATGAATGAGGCAGAGATTAAAGACTTTAGTGGAGATGGACACTGATGCTATTGAGTGCAACAATATCCTATGTGAGTGACATGAAAGAAAACCAAGCCACAAGATAGGGCTACAGGGCTCAGACTGATAAATGGGGAAAGACTGTTGCCAGAAAAAGATTCCTAGAGAATGGCCAAGCCAAGACTAGGCAAAAGAAAGCAACTATGTTAGGCGGGGCCTTTGGGCAGAGGGATGAATTTGCTGGGTAGAATAAGCAAGAGGAGCAAAGCCTCTGTGACTAGTATCCACCCTCTAGTCAAATTGCGAACTATGTTTATGTACACAAAAGATGACCTTGGGCAAAGAGAAGGATGCAAAGCCAGAGGAAGCAGGACCAGACCCTGAAAAGTCCTGGATGCCCTTTAAGACCCCACACTAAGGGCACAAAGGTGTGTTGTAGCCAGATGAATGTTTTGATCGTTCTGGAGCTATTTGGGGAAACAGCTCAGAGCTGTAATTAGAAAGGCAAGAAAAAGCCTATTTAATTCTGTGTGTGTGACTTGGAGAAATCAGTGTTACTGAATTTCAGATGCTTCATCTGTAAAGTCAGCTAAACCTGCTTTGCAGGACAACCATAAGGGTTGGATGTAAGATGTGGAATGCAACGTACACAGAGCATAAGACTAAACAGGTCTCATAACACGACCCATGTATTTTGTAATGCTTGTGTTTTGTAATAACTCAATCACAAAGACAAAGGCGCTCATATTGAGCACTGTCTTTCATAGCAAGGGCATGAAGGGATAATGCCATCAGCAGAACAGCTTCAGGGGAATCATTGACACACACTGAGTAAATAATTTATGTGTTTGGACCATTTTTAAAAGCCCCATTATTATTCCTTCTCCCTGCTCTTACGATGACGCTAGGAGTCGCAGCGCATTAATTTCATTGCCCTGTGGTGAATCTTACAATATTTCATCCTCCTAATTCAAAATATTCACTCCAAGTGGTTCCAACTTCACAAATAAATAATGTCTGTCAGAAAATGGAGTTTTTCCATCTGCCTGGCCCATTTTCCATCTGTTCCTATGAGCTCAGAGCAGGACAGAGCTGGGTTATGAGGACCCGTTGATTAGTCCTGATTTAAGGAGGAAAGGCTTCTCCCAGATGGATTGTGCATTAGTGATATAAAGATTGGCTTCCA
>NW_008336728.1:4928-7819 GCF_000622305.1 Nannospalax galili
TAATTATGTTTATTAAATAAATAATAAAAAAAAAGTTCTGTGGAAATTTTAGCTAGCATCTTATTTTCTATCTAAATTTTAGATAGCATCTTTCTTTCTGCCTGCCTGTAATGGAATAAGAAGCTTGAGTCAGGGTCTAAATTTGCATAATGCTTCCTTCAGTGAAAAGGTCTGGGTAAAACATTCACTACCTGATAGTAAGACCCTATTACTAAAGTCTTAGAATGAACAGGAAACTTCATCCCTTTGGCTAGCTTTCACAGTGATGGAAGATAAAATGCAGGCTGCTGGTACAGAAAAGATATCAATTGTCTTACCCAACACTGAATGCTGAATGCTACAATACCAATCTGATGGGCAAGAAAAGCTCACTGGTACAATAATGTCATGTCTCTTATTAGAGTAACAACCACTTTCTGATTAGATCTGAGATCTAGTATTGTAAACCTAGTCAAAACCTCATGTCTGGGGAGGTCATAAACTCTAGGGGGAGGAAACCTATTATTGTTATTTCTCAATGGTTAGGTTGTAAAACTGCTTTTTAAATATTTATGCTTATATCCACAGATCTGTGCTGTGTTCAGCCTTGGTCAGAGAAGATTCCTTTTGCAGTAAGCATCAGTCAATGCAGACTGAGAGACTCAATGCTGGTCAAAGTGCTAGAAATTATAACTGTTGAGTGTTCAGAACTAATGAGATATCTGTATCAATGCACACATGTCCAAGCTTCAGGGAACATCACAGAAGAGGGAATGAAAAGAAATGTTATCTTCTGGACATGAAATTGTCCATTGCGTTCATGAACATACAGTGTAATAGCGAGTGAGAGACACAGAGGAATGCCACATACTGATGATTGAATTAGGAGTCTTTTATTAACAGCCTGCAGTCAGAGAAGGGGCTAACACCCAAAAGAACTCTCGACCCCCAAGAGAGGCAGAGTGGGGTTTATAAAGCTTAAAACCACAGTTACATCATGCCTGGGGCAAAGCTAATAACCATAATTACATTACATCACCATAGTTACACCAGACCAGGGGCAGGGCAGTTAACAAAGAAGCTTTCAGTTAACAAAATGTTTCAGTTAGGAAAAACAAGTTTCTCAGAATTGTAGAAACAACGGGCTCCATGAAGATGCAGGAATCGCTAGGTAGGAGGATGTGCTACCTGGACCTACTACCTGGCTACTTGTAAGTTTCTCAGTATTGTAGGAACAATGTACTCCCTGAAACTGTCTTCATGAGACATTCTGTCTGCATTGGGAATGGCTGGGCAAAAACACAGGCAAAGCAAGAGTCAGCTAGAACAAAATGGAGTTATTTTTGCCATCAATTGTAGATTATGTGCATAAGACATACACATGATCAAAATATTAAAAAATTCCAGCATGGATGGGGAAGTTTTTCATGAGGTCCCACCCCTATGTGAAGAATTATTACCAGCTGATGTTGCTGGAGGAGGGAGAAGTATTTTTCTTTGGAGTTATGGTCACTGATAGATTGCTCATGCTTCGGTTAATGGCTCCTCACTACTAAACACATAGGCAACACTAAGTAGACTCGATGGGATTTTTTTTTAAAAGAAAAGGGCATGATGTTTGGCGGGGGAGTTAGAGGGGAAAATGAGGTAGTGATTATGAGAAAAACACATTGTATGAAAATACAGAACATGTATGAAATTATCAAACAATAAAAAAAAACCCATTTACCACCTGAACCAAATGCTGTGTTTAGTGGTGTAGCTAATTTTCTTCACCACAGAGGGAAAAACTTTACATGTATCCTCAGACCAGCTCTGACCTACATGTTCACTATTTCTACCTATACCATCTTGAAGAGGGTAGATAATATGAGCACTGAGAACAGAATGCCTGGAAATGCAGGCGTAGCTCACTGATTTCCAAGTTTTTGTGACCTTGATTAGGTTACTAAATGTCAGTTTCCTCTTCCATATAGTAGCATTAACAATGCCAAATGAATAAGATCATTGTGAACATGAAGTAAGAATACATACAAATGCTTAGGAAGGTTCTAGGATCTAACACCGTGGAAAATATCCTTGACTATTGCCAACATCAATTCATTATCAACAATCCAAAGCATCCCCTGCCGTACCAGTGGCAAATCCCCACCCCCACCATTAGAGGTTGTACCTTGTTACCACAACTTGAGCAGCATGTGTCACTGGCATCTAATAAGTACAGACCGGGGGTGTGTCTAAGTACAGTGTGGTACATGTGATAGACACAGAGCAAATAATTAACCGCCCTCAAAGGTGGTGGAGTTTGAAAACTTTGCTTTATTCATTCTTTTAGATTGATGGAGAGATGGAGGGGTGGGGGAGAGGAGGAAAAAGGAAGAGGGAGGGGGAAGGGGGAGGAAGGGGAGAGAGAGAGAGAGAGAGAGAGAGAGAGAGAGAGAGAGAATATATTTCAGGCCTATTTAAACTGGTTGATTCAGAGAATGTCAGCCTTAAAACAACATCTTTGAGATCATGTTAACCAAGCTTTTGCTCCACTAAAAGCAAACTTCAGAGGCTGAAAGATTTCCCTTCTTCCACTTCTAGTCACAAGTAAAAATTGTCTTTCTGTTTCTTGCATCCTTCAGCCTCCTTGAAAGCACGCTTCTGCAGCTCAAGCATACCCAAGATCAGGATCACCAGGCCACCAAGTATGAGAAATACAATTGCTCTCGAGTTTCTGTTTCATTGACTGAGGCTCACCTGACTAGGTCACCTGCAGTGTGGTGACCAGACCCCACACCTTCTGGCCACCCAAGGTGAAGTCCAGCACTGAGGAAGTGGGAGGTAGGGACACAGCCAAATAGTAAACAGCACTGGGCTGAGAAGCAGAAGACTTGAGCCTGGATCAGACTCTCCATGCTCTCTTTGTT
>NW_008336729.1:0-989 GCF_000622305.1 Nannospalax galili
CTCACTCTGTGGTCCTCACACTGTGGTCCTCTCACTGTGTTCCTCTCACTTTGGTCCTCACTCTGTGGTGCTCTCACTGTGGTCCTCACACTGTGGTGCTCACAGTGTGGTCCTCACTGTGGTCCTCGCTCTGTGGTCCTCACAGTCTGGTCCTCACAGTGTGTGGTCTATCCTCATCATCTGATTCTCCCAGTGGCATGCGTACAGTGTGGTCCTCACATTCTGGTCCTCACTTTCTGATCCTACAGTGTGTACACTCAAGCACAGGCCGTGCTGTGTTACCTTTCCTGTGTACAGGGAGGGCCCTTACTACACACTCAGTCTGTGTTTAGTCAGTCATATCACACGTGTGGGTTCAATTATATCACAAAACATTTGAGGAGTGCATTGAATGCCCCTGGAACTGGAGTTAACCCCATGTGGATGTAGGGAATTGAACCCAGGTCCTCTGCAAGAGCAGCCAGGGCTCTTAACCCCTGAGCCATCTCTCTAGCCGCAGACTATCACACTTTACAAAATAACTATACAAGACCAGGGTCTTACATCAGACCTCGTAATCCTAGCTACCCCCAAGGCTGGGGCAGAAGGATTTGAAGTTCATGTCCAGCCTGAGCTACATGGTGAGCTTAAGGCCAGCCCGGGCAACCAGTGAGACCTCGGCTCAAAATCTTAAAGTAAAGAGTCCTGGGATGTAGCTCAGATGTGGAGCCTTACACAGCATGTCCAATGTCATCTCCAGCATAAATAAATAAATACACATACATTGCACCTCTGGGCATTTATCCCAGAGAAATGGAATCTAAGTTCCCACATCTATCAGTGCACAGATGTTCCTAGCACAGCAGAGGGGAAGGAGACAAGTCCTCATGGGAACTCTTTGACAATCACATGTGTGAACTCTCCTGCAACCAGAAGCCAAGGACTGTGGACAAGCTCAGCACAGACAGCTCCAGCCTCAGGGGAGACACAGCAGAGGAAGGAAGAGAGGG
>NW_008336729.1:1283-5539 GCF_000622305.1 Nannospalax galili
TGGCTGCTCTTACAGAGGACCTGGGTTTGGTTCCCAGCACCCAATGACAGTTCACAACCACCTGCAATTCCAGGTCCAGGGGATCCAATGACCTCTTCTGGTCTCTGCAGGCATTGCACACATGGGGCACTTACCTACATGCAGGCAAAACAATCGTACAAGAAAACGAATAAAAGAGAGACCCCCCCACTTTACCTCCTGTAATCGGATAGCCTGAAGAAATGTTTTCTCACCCAGAAGACCCTTCCTCTGTGTCATATCAGCTGATATAACACGAGTCCTGGGGGCTTCTGGGTGTATGTGGGGCCTGTGCTATCTCAAGCACATGCTCTATCATGATCTTAGGGAAGCATGTTCTCATGATAGTCTGCTTCTGAACATGCAACACAAATCTTCCCCATCCTCCTAAAGGACTCTGGTTGACACATAGGGCTTTGGATCTACTCCTACTAACAGAGTCAAAGTAGAACTTCCACGGGCACAGGGGCTAGGGGAGGCTCTTGTGGCCATGCTGCCCTGAGGAGCACAGACTATTACAAGATTCCCAGGAATGCGCCCTTTATACCAAGTCCAGCAATGCCAAAGCCACCTTTCCAGTCTTATCCAGTCATCCATTAGGCCCACGGACAGCATTAAGGGAAGCATCGTCACTCAGCTTCGAGGACAGGCTGGCATTGTGACCGTGCGTCCTTAACGTCTCCCTGAGGTCCTCAGGCTTCTGCCATGCACAGGCCAGTCAGCCTCCAGGTTTGCCATCGAGCAGGCCTGCGGCGACCTCAAGCTTCCGCTGTGCATAGATGGAGCAGCTTATGGGGGTGGCCAGAGCAGGCCTGGTGTTCTCTCAGGAGCTGGGTGTTTCCTCAGTGTGACTCTGAGCAGCTTGTTAGGATGTGGTCCATTGTCCAGTTCCCCTTTTCCTGGTGCTGTGACCCTTTTCACCATGCTGTGACAAATCCAAGGGGTGACGTGACACCTGCAACTTCAACAGCAGTGGGAGTTGTCAGTACAGCTCTATGGGGCCAGTGGAGGCTGGCTGCAGAGGCCCCTTTGTCCATCTTTAACCCATGTTTTATCTCCTGGCTGCTAGGGATATACCCAATATCCTAGGGGGCTGGGGACGCCTTCTAGAGTCTCCCTGTTAAAATAACAGAGTCTTACCTAGGGTCAGGAGATGCCTGGACATTTCTGTCTCCTATTCACCAGGTCCCCTCTCAACTTTCCTATTGTGGGGGGTAATCTCCCACACAGGATCTCAAAAGGAGAGTGGCCAAAAGAATTTCAGGTACATCTGGTTTGGAGCAGTCCCAGGACAATATGTCAGTCCAGGGTATTTGGGTTTAATGAAAATACCTCAGTCCATCCCAGTATGTGCAGATCAAGACTAGCAGGTACATATGCCCACGGCGTGGTTTGAGTTCTGTGAAGTCTATTTCCAGATCCTCAAAGGGCGTTGTCCCAGTGGTCTGTACTCCTCAGTTAGGTTTAGCCTTTGGTCAGCGTTGTTCTGTGACCCATTACACATCGTGCTCTGGTCTGGGAGCGTAAGGTTTGCAGCCTCAGTATGAAGTAACAGCAGTCAGCAGATTTCCCAGGGCGTCTTTCCCAGGTGGGTTAGCTCCTGACACTGTCTTACCAACTGGGGGGCTACTTTTTCAGGAGCAAAGAGTCTACGACCTGGGAGTTCCCACTAGCCTTTGCCCTTTGATCACCTCTCACGTTTGGTCCATTGGTTCTCTTCTGTGGGGTAGACGGAGACATGGTAACTCCTGTGGGGTAGATGGAGACGGTGGTAACTGCTGTAGGGTAGACAGAGACAGCGGTAATTCCTGTGGGGTATCAAAGAATTCAAAAAACTAAACATAAAAACCTACCCAGTTACAAAGTGGACCACGGACTGAGCAGGGATTTCTCTAAAGACGAACACAAAGGGCTGAGGGATTAGAAAAGTTCAGCATCTGTGGTCATCGGGGAAACGCAGATTAAAACCAGTGTGAGACTTCATCTTACCCCACTCAGAGTGGCAAAGATACAAATAGAAGGGGGTGTCCCTGCATCATGCCTGAATGCTGGGGTTCACACATGCTAGTGCACAGTTTACTAGACACATCTCCAGAGCCAGCAGAGCATCTTTCATGGCTATCGAACACATTCTCTGGAGCCGCCTAACGTGACACTATGACGTTTCCCAGTAAAATGGGCGCAGCGCTTACTGTGAACAGATCATCAAACTGTTCGGAGCCTGAGCTCGGCTGAGGGCAGTGGGGCTGCGGCGACACTTGGGACTTCAGGTTACACGCTTTCCAGCTCTGGTGAACCACATGGTGACACCCTGTGCTGTCATGTGACTGTGGAGCCGCCTAACGTGACACTATGACGTTTCCCAGTAAAATGGGCGCAGCGCTTACTGTGAACAGATCATCAAACTGTTCGGAGCCTGAGCTCGGCTGAGGGCAGTGGGGCTGCGGCGACACTTGGGACTTCAGGTTACACGCTTTCCAGCTCTGGTGAACCACATGGTGACACCCTGTGCTGTCATGTGACTGTCTGCACACTGATCCCCTCTCATCTGGGGTTTCACTCTCCACAGTCTGTGATCAAAAGACGATGCGTCCAGGTCAGCCTGGCTCCGGCCTGGTGCGGCCTCAGCCCCATCCTCCGTGTGTTTCTTGTCCCGTGGTTTCTGTGGAGGACGAGGCCTGTTCCTGTTCCTGCAGATGCTGCTGCTCTCACTGTCCTTTGGGTCCCCGAGTGTGACAGCAATCGGAGGTGGTTTTCCTGTCGTTGTCCCCACCAGACTCAACAAGGCCCTGCACCCGGGAGACTGTGGATGGAGGAGATGAATGTCAGACCCCTGAGCTCCCTCCCTCCTTCCAGGGCTGTCTCCTGAGTTTCTCATTTCCCTGATCTTTCCGGATGGAACAGTGGGATCAGCAGAGAGGACGGATGTGCAGTGTCTCATTGGATCAGGTGGTGTTCTCTGCTCAACGGCCCCCACTCTGGGACTCCGGGTGCTGCTCCAATCTTACAGGCAGTGTCCAGTGTAGATGTGTATTTAGTTAGAAAACATGCCAGTGTGGTGGCACATGCCTTTAGTCCCAGCACTCGGGAGGCAGAGGCGGGTGGGTCTCTGTGAGTTCTTCCAGAAGACCAGGGTTCGATTCCTGGCACCCACATGGTATCACAACCGTCTCTAACTCTAGTTCCAGGGGACCCTCTTTTGGCATCCACAGGCACTGCATGCAAGTGGTATACTTATGGGCATGCAGGCAAAACACACTTAAAATAAAAATACATCTTTAGAAAATAAAATGTTTGGACAAGTGTGGTGGTGCATGCCTTAAACCCAGCACTCTGGGGCTGGAGAGATGGCTCAGAGGTTAAGAGCACTGACTGCTCTTGCAGAGGACCTGTGTTCGATTCCTAGCACCCACATGGCGGTTACGAATCATCTTTAACTCCTGTTCCAGGGGAATCTGAAGTTGTCTTCTGACCTCCTCGGCATTGCACGACATGGATGCACTCACATACATGCAGGCAATACACTCATACACATAAAATAAAAATAATAAAATATTTTTAAAAAACCATGTGTGTGTGTTAAGGTTTTTAGCAGAAAAATTTCAAAATATACTAATAGGTAATTTTCCCTCTACGATGATGCTGAGCCCAAAAGAAGGCGTCATGTTGACTGGAGCTAGAGTTACAGATGGTTTTGAGGTGCCCAGTGAGGGTGCTGGGAACCGAACTTGGGTCCTTTGACAGCACAGGAGAAGTTCTTAACTACCTGAAAGATGTAAATACTCCCAAAGATTTTAATTTATGAGACAGAGCCTTACTATGTAAGGCCGCCTGGCCTTGAACTCACTATGCAGACCAGGCTGGCCTTGAACTCACAGAGATCCGCCTGCCTCTGCCTCCCAAGTGCTGGGACTACAGGCGTGCGCCACCACGCCCAGCTAACATGCATTTTTTATAGCCCTATGACACACTGTGAGGGACTACATCCCTGTGTCCCCATGGAGCATGTGCTGCAGTGGGAACATGCACAGGACACAGGGTAAGTGGACGAATAAGGACAGTGTCCTGTCAGGAGGAAGCTGAAAGAGGGCCCTTTTTATTTTATTATTTATTTATTTATTTATTATTTATTATTTTTGTCTTTCTGAGACAGGATCTACCTGCAGCCCCAGCTGGCCTGGAACTCACTATGGAGACCAGGCTGTCCTCGACTCACAGAGATCCGCCTGCCTCTGCTT
>NW_008336729.1:7864-8496 GCF_000622305.1 Nannospalax galili
CCCTCTCTCTCCCACACACATAGACACACAGACACACACACACAGACACACACACACACTGTCCCATTTCCAATAGGCACTTATTGATGTTGGGTTTTTTTTTTAATTATTCCAAAGACATTTTCTGCACACAAAATACAGCAAACTTCCCATGGTCTCCTGAACCCTGCTCTCGTTCCCCACGACCATGTGTTGCAGCCAGCATCCCAGGAGGGAACAGGAGGAAGTATTTTCTGGCTTTCCCCCCGTGGTTCTCCACACTAGAAATGTACAATTATTTTAGCCAGTTCCCTACTCACAGATATTTTATTTTTTTAAACAGGGTCTCCCTGTAGCCCCAACTGGCCTGGAGCTTCTATGTAGACCAGGCTGGCCTTGAACTCACAGAGATCCACCTGCCTCTGCCTCCCAAGTGCTGGGATTAAAGGCGTCTGCCACCATGCCCTGCTCTCACAGATATTTGAGTAATTCCTTTCTCTGTTGTTTTAGAGGCACTGGGGATTGACCTATGGCCTGGAGCCTGCTAGGCGAGCACTCTGTCCCCGGCCTCCCTTTTTTCTTTTGCTTTTACAAAGCTGCACTATGTAATTTTACATACAGGCATTTTGAAGGTTTGTAAGTATATATTTGGA
>NW_008336730.1:0-1710 GCF_000622305.1 Nannospalax galili
GAGAACTCTTAAAAAACTACAAATGCACCTACCATTTGACCCAGTTATACCGCTTCCTGGCATATATGAAAAGGACTCATACTATTGCAGAGGCCCTTGTGTATCCATGTTTTTGATACTCTTTTCACAATAGCTAAGAGTTGGAAGCAACTTAACGGTCCATCAACTGACAAGTGGATAAAGAAAATGTGGTTCATTTATATGATGGAGTTTTACTCAGCAGTAAAGAAAGATGAAATCATGAAAATTTCAGGTAAATGTATAGAACTAGAAACTGTTATACTAAGTGAAGTAATACAGGCTCAGAATAAAAAGTGACAAATGTTCTCCCTCATATGTGGATCATAGAACCAAACCCTGATAAGTGAGTATGTATCCAGACATAACTACAGGAACCAGGATAATGGAAAGGCACCAGGGAGGTAAAGGAAAAGTACAGTAGGAAACGGGCGTCAATAAGGGACATGTGGGGAAAAAATTGGGTTAGTCTGGGGGAGGGAGGATATACAAGGAACCTAGGGGATAAAGGGAAAGAAGGAACTCAAGAGAGGTAGACATAGGAGAAGGGGATTATTAAAAGAGGAAGGGAGAAAATGCAGGCACCTTAATTGGGGAAGCCATCTTGGAGGAGTTAGAAAATGTAAGAGATAAATAATGCCTAGCTAGTTTTAAAAACCAGAGGGAACCATATTAGTCCAACAACCTACTGACAAGTAACACATACCAGATCAAGAAATGTATGTCTAGGTGAGGTTTATCTGAGAACAATTGGTCTTTGCCCAAGATTTATCTACATGGCACACAGTAATTAAAAGTACCAGACTGGTGGAACTAACCTTCTTGGGGGGAGGGAAGGAGGAGGGAGGTGGGAGGGAAGGGTATACAAGGAACCTAGGAGATAAAGGTAAAAAAAAAGATGTACAGTTCACAGTGCTTCATCATGGAAACATGCTAAACATGCTTTTAGCTTTTGTGCAAGTTTTTACAGGCTAGACACCTACAAGCACATTGGTTGGTCATCAGAACTGGAACCACAAGCAGCCAAAGTAATAAGCAGCACCTCGGGCATGCCCTGGCCAGCTTCAGGGCTTCCTGGAACCCATGAAAACCAACCCCATTTCCAGGATTCTGGTCCCGCTCAGGAGGCTTCTGTGAGGCCATGGGTGGAAGTGTATCCTATTAATGTAAACCCAAGAGGCACATGCCCTGACCGCTGGTATCCCTGGGAAGTGAAGGATTTAAAGGAATTAAAAAAGGCAGTGCCTGAGGATGGCCCGGGTAGATACTCTCCTCCAAGTCTTGGCTCATCAGCAGTGTACTACAAAGGATTGGCTGGACCTTGACAAAGCAGTCCTTCCTAAATGGTGTGCCCTCTTTAAGGAGGAATGCAGGATACAGGCTGAGAGGAATGCAAGTGCCAATCCACTGGTCCCCATTACTTTTGGGATGTTGACTGGTTCAAGTGACTGGTATGCCACAGGGGAGCAACAGTCAGGCATTCCAGCCCTATATACAGAACAGGTCAGGGTCATAGGATTAAATGCTTGGAGAAAATTGGATGAGGGGCCTACCAAATCCCCCCTTGCAGGAATTAATCAAAAGCCTAGTGAACCCCTCTACAAATTTATAGACAGAGTAGAGAAGTGCTTAAAACGAAACTTACCCCCAGGCCCATTGAGGGAGCAATTCACTAAACTCCTGATATGGGAT
>NW_008336730.1:1748-3803 GCF_000622305.1 Nannospalax galili
AGGTCTGTGGACCAATGGATAATTGCCTCCAAAGAGGTGGGAACCCAGAGGGGGCAAACCAAAACCATGGCTGCTGTCTCACAGATCTAAACAGAGGCTCTGACCCATGCCTTAACCCAGGCATTTAATTCACTTAATCTGGGTCAGCAGGCAACAATGGGGCCTAGAGGGATAGAAGGCCCATGTTTTTGCTGTGGTCAGACTGGCCATATTAAAAGAAATTGCCCTCAGAGAGAGAACTGGCCCAAGCTTGGAGGTGGGGGTATCAAAAAGACCCCCATCTATGCCTTGTCCCCGGTGTCGCAAAGGGCTCCATTGGCAAAAGGATTGTAAATCCAGATTTGATATTGAAGGAAAGCCTTTAAACTGAGTGGGGGGCAGCTTCCAGCCCCATTGATAAAAGGAGGACTTCCCCATGATTGGCTACATTTACAATGCCCTCGGGGAGGGATCAGGAGAGGAGAAAAACCTATGGTGAATTGAATAGTCTTTATTATCCCTCGTGTAAGGCCCAAGATGGATCTTGAAATAGATGGTAGGAGGTTTTGCTGCCTAGTGGACACGGGGGCTGATAAGACCATTCTTAGGAGGAGGTCCCATAACGATGGCACTTAGTTTCTGGCCCCCAAATCCTAGGTGTGAGAGGATACACCCCATCAGAGGAGACTCGAAAATGGCTCACCTGGCAGGATGCAGATGGAGCTAAAGGGGAGGTGCGACTCCTGGTGGTGGCAGGGTTATCCACCAACCTTATAGGACAAAATATTTTGGAGGATGCACAGGCCTGCATTACCACTGATAGCAAGGCCTTTTCTGATGACCTTTTGGATCTTGAAACATCTGATAGGCTTCCAGAGTCAGCAACTCAAGGGTTGTCTTGCCATATCAATTATGGGGGGACCCAAAGAAAGAGCATGAGGTTCACCCCCAATTCTTAGGACCACTGCCCCTCAGGTTCCGGCTATCCGGTGGTCCCCTGGGGCACTGATATGGGTGGAGCAGTGGCCATTACTTGAGACAAAGCTACAGGCTTTAAAGGAAATTGTGCAGGAACAATTACCATTGGGCCACATCTGGCCTTCTGTAGGTCCAGGAAACACACCTGTCTTTGTTATTAAGAAAGCCCCTGGCAAATGCAGAATGTTGCAATATTTGCATAAAGTCAATGCTAGAATGACCCTAGTGGGTACACCCTTAAGGGGGCTGCCTTGGATCCCTGCTATTTCCTCAGATTTATTTCTTATAGACATTAAAGATTGCTTTTTCTCTATCCCTCTACAACCCCAGGATTGTGAAAAATTTGCTTTCTCTGTACCTTCCACCAACTTTAAAACACCTGATGAGAGGTATGAATGGACTGTTTTATCCCAAGGTATAGCCAATAGCCCAGCATTCTGCCAAAGTTATGTGAAGACCCTTTTGGGGCCTCACTTGCTGCCACATGCCACTGTGTACATTTGTATGGATGATATAATCTTGGGAGCTCCAAGCCCCCAACAATTAGAAGAGTTATATAAGGTTACTCAGAAATGTCTACAGACAAGTGGACTCCATGTATCTGCTGATAAAATACAGACTATTTCTCCCTTTAAAATTCTGGGAACCATATTCTCTTTGGAAGGAGTAAGTCCTTTAAAACCACAACTGGCTGTCAAGCCCACCATAACCCTGACAGAGCTACAAACTTATTAAGAGAAATTAATTGGCTATGAGCCTGGATGCCTATTTCCACTGAGGTTTTAAGATCACTGTTTCAGTTGCTAGTAGGGAAATAGCCTTCAGAACTAATTCACCTGGCTCCTCAAAACCTGGACATCTTACATGAGGTCCAGGATGCCCTGGACTGAGCCTAACTTGCCCAGTACACGCCTAGTAAAGATCTTGAGTTATGGGTACTCCCTGGTGAGACCCTGATGACATCCATCCTTACACAGGATGGGAAGCCCCTTCAATGGGTTCATGCCTCTCTGGGAGGTGTACCATGGGTTTATACACCCACAGATAAATTGGCTGACCTGATTGAGAAAGGGCGTGATGTAGCTCTGAGACATTATG
>NW_008336731.1:0-2742 GCF_000622305.1 Nannospalax galili
CTCGTGTCTTACTCTCCTTCCCTGCAGAAAACTTCTATCCTTAGTTTATTGTCTGTGGTGGTTTGAGTTAGCATTCCTCATCTGCTCATGTATTTGAAGAACACTCTGTCAGTTGGTGGTGCTGTTTGGGGAGGGCCTTGGAACCTTTAGGAGGTGTGGACTTGCTGGAGAAATAGCCTATGGCTTGCTATCAGGCCTTAACAGGTGTTCTAATTTGTTTCTCCAATGCTGTGACAAAACACTATGACCAATACCAACTTGGGGAGGAAAGGGTTTAATCTGGCTTACACTTCCCAGGTCATCACCGAGGGAGCAGAACTCAGGGCAGGAACCTGGAGGCAGGAGCTGGAGCACAGGCCATGGAGGAACGCCGCTTACTGGCTTGCTCTCTTGGCCCACACTCAGCCTGCTTTCTTATGCAACACAGGCCCACCTTCCCAGGGATGGCACCACCTACAGTGTGTTGGGCCCTCCCACATCACTCAATAACCAAGAAGATGCCCCATGGATATGGCCACAGGCCGGTCCAATGGAGGAAATTCTCCAATGGAGGCTCCCTCAACCGAGGTGTGTCAAGTTGACACTAAGTTATCCAGCACAGTAAGGATTCAGTGCACGATGGGTTGGGCATGCATATAGCTTGATCAGGCTCAGAGGGCCTGCAGAAGTTACATGAGCAAGCTGCTTGTGTGCTGATGGTCCTGCCTTTGCGATCTTGCTTCCTTTTATGTGGGAGGGCCCAACCCACCTTACACATATGACCTCATGAGAGGATTCTCTATAACTAACATTCACTGAGGAAGACAATTTTGGCCTGGTTTACAGATCTGTATGATACACTGGCACATCTCCAAAGTGGATAGCTCATCTCTACCTGCCTCTGGCTGGTTTCTCTAGCATAATAGTGAAGGGAAATCCTATTGTTGGATAATTCTTCAAGAAGCATGCTTAGTTTTTTTACTTTTTCTGGAAGAAGGACTGGGGTGTAGCTTAGTGGTTCAGCCCTAGCTTAGTATGCATGAAGCTCTGGGTTCAATCTCTAGCACTGAAGAAATAAATAAAACATTTTTTTCATGGAAGAAGAGATAACCAGGGTATTTCAGTTGTGGTTTTTTTCTTTATTATTTTTATTTTCTGTAGATGAGTGTATTGCCTGTATGTGTGTTAAGTGCAGTGATGTCGTGCAATGCCCGTGGAGGTCAAAAGAGGGCATTGAATTCCCCTGGAACTGGAGTTATGGATTGTTGTTAGCTGCCATGTGGGTACTGGGAATTGAACCTAGGTCCTCTGTAATGGCAACCAGTGCTCTTAACAACTGAACCATATCTCCAGCCCCATAGTGATTTTATAATAATCCATAGATGGTGCTTCATTATTTGATTCGATGGTTAGGATTATGGACTGATGTTTGTGTTTTCTTAAGAAGAAACTCAACTGAAAATTGGTGACCAGGATATATGCAGCTAAATCTTCCTGGATGGCTCCAGAGAGTGACCAAACTTGTCTTCTATGATTGCTTGTCACAGAGCTATGTCAGCAGAGGAAGACCCATCCTGATGGGCAAGGTGACCTTTTCTGTGGATATTGGTCAGGCTCCTTCCTTGGACTACCCCACCCATGCCTGACTCATAAATAAAGTGGCTGTGGTGGCAGGGATGGAGTTATGCATGAACTTGGCAATGTGGACTTCCAATGCTAGTCTGTCTGCAGTCACTGTCGAGTGCCCTACATGGAGAGCAACAGCAGAGATCCGGAATTGGCACCATTCCCCAGGAGGGTGAGCTAGCCACATGGAGGCTGCTGATTGCATTGGATCACATCCGTCCTAGAAGAGGCAATGCTTCCTTGGAAGAGATGTTTGCTCTAGACTGGATTTGTTTCCCTTTCCGTCAGTGCTTTTGCCAAGGCTACCATCTGTTGAACATCTGTAGTATGATCACCCCAAGGTGTTGCCACACTTTGCTTCTGATGGAGGAGCTCATTTAACAACAATTTAAATGTGAAGTGGACCCAATCATGCTCATAGATTCATTGATTTTAACTACGTTCCCCACCACTCTGAAGTGGGTGGTATGACAGAATGATGGAATAGCCTTTCAAGGATTTAGTTTCTATGCCAGCTGGGTAGCTACACCTTGTAGGGTTAAGATAAAGTCTATCAGGTTATGGCTTATCACTGACTAATATATACTGCTTTTTTTTTCAAACATATAGGATTCCTGGATCCAGGCAAATGGGAGTGATTTCTTTTATTACCCAAGCAAGCTGCTGTATGTGGAAGTCAAATGTGGGGTGCCAGGCATTCTTGTAGTTCATGCATATTACCACTCATCTGCTGTTCTCACTGACACAAGACAGCGTCCAAGCCCGCAGCTCTTCTGGCTCCTGCTGGATCTCTTCCCCTAGCTTCCCCAAATCCTGAGCCAGATATGTGCATGGCTCCCTGGTGGAGCAGGCCAGCTCTGCTGCAGGTCATCTGTGTTGTCAAGGTTGGAGGTCGTGAGTGAGAGATGAGGCTTCAGTTGGTTCCTCTGAGTTCTAGTTTTTCCTTGTCCTGTCTTCATGTCTACTTTTTCTTACTGACTTCCAGCCCTGAGACAGGATATCAGGTCTACAATAGTCACGGAGGCAGCAGCTTTCCACGGAGCTCCTAAGGAGCAGCCACAATGGTAGAAGGTATAGTCCCACCCGTACTCCCCGTATAGTCCTTCTGCTCTCCTGGAAATAGGGTGGCACGGCATT
>NW_008336732.1:0-295 GCF_000622305.1 Nannospalax galili
TTGTAAAAAAGAGGGGTAGCATTAGTGGCTGGTTTAATGTATGGGACAGTTATGGGGTATGGAAAGGCCACGTAGGCACTGTCAGTATAGAGGTTGAAGGGGGATAAGGGAAGCTTAGAAAACACTTGACAGACAGCATAAAGCTCTACAAGTTGGGCCGATTTAAAGGGGGAGATTTCAGCAAACTCTTGACTATCAATGGTATAAGCGTATAAGCAGCGGTCCCATTAGAGGATCCATTAGCAAAAACCAGAGAGGCGTTTCTAAGGGGGTGATTGGAGGTGACACGAGGGAA
>NW_008336733.1:0-1134 GCF_000622305.1 Nannospalax galili
TCAAAATACATTCTATGAAATTCTCAAAGAATCAAAAATATTTTAAATACAATGTATGAAAAAAATGATAAAATAAAATTAAAATGTAGGAAAAATGTCTTTTAGAAAATCAAAGTCATATAGAATAGCAAAAATATCAAATAAAACCTCTTCCCTTCTGTTCACTCTCATCCCCACCCCCACATATTTTGAGTTTCTGATGTTATAATTTATAACTTTCTACACTGCATGTTACTTAACAAATCATCAGAGCTGTTTGCCTATCAACCTTCATCCTACACCTAGGATTTGTATGCCCCAGCGCACTATTTAACATTTCAATTTTGAACTGTTTTTGAATTTTCAGATGATCCCGTTACTTGTTAGCAGGCCTTCTCTGTCAGCTTGAAGAACTCTCTTTAGTATTTCCTGTGTATCATATGGTGATGAACTCTGTTGGTTACTGTCTTTCTGAGAAAATCTCTTACCGCCTTCATTTCCGAAGGACAGTGTTTCCGGTGTGTTATTCTTTGAGGGTTTTTTTTCTACCTTGAGTTCACTGAATATATCACCCCACTATCTGCACTCTGTGAGGTCTTTGCTAAGAAGCCTGATATTGGACATTTTGGAAATTACACTGCATCTTATTGCTTCTTACATCTTATTGATTTCAGGGTCCTGTCATGATGACAATATGCACTTTAGGTTGAATTTCATTTGGGCCCTTTGACCTTTGTTTTTGTTTTTGTTGTTGTTTGGTTGGTTTTAGTTCTGATTTGTTTGTTTGTTTCACTGGTTGGTTGGTTGCTTGGTTGATTGCTTGGTTGGTTGCTTGGTTGAGTTTTTTAGACAGAGTCTCCCTACAGCCCCAACTGGCCAAGAATTTGCAACTTAGACCAAGTTTGCTTCAATCTCACAGAGATCTGTGTGTGTCTGCTTCCTGGGTGCTGGGATTAAATGCGAATGTGCGCCACCATGCCCGCTTTACCTTTGACCTTCTTGTACCTGACCATGTTCCCCTTCCTCCACGTTTGTTCTGTAATTATCCCTGTGCTCCTCTCCCCTCTTGAATTTCAATGACTAAAAAATACGGTGTTTGATGGTGTCATAAACCCATCATTCTTCTTACTATGATCTTACAGTTTCTCTACTCAC
>NW_008336733.1:1197-2166 GCF_000622305.1 Nannospalax galili
TGCAGCTTTCTATTTTTTTTTCTTTTTTAGGTTGTGAACCTGGCCCTTTAAAAAGACCACATCTCCAGCCCTGTTTTTCTCCATTAAATTTCATTTACTTATTGTGTTTATTTACCTATGCGCCATGGTACATGTGCGGAGGTCAGACAATAACTTACAGGAATTGATTCTCTCCTTCCACTATGTGGGCCTGGAAATTGAAGTCAGGCTGTCAGGTCGGGCAGCAAGTGACTTTACCCACGAGACATCTCACAGGCCCTTAATTTTTTATTGAACTTTTGTGATTTTCATACAATATAGTTTGATAGTATTTAGATCTGCTTCCCTAGTTGTACTTCCCCACACTGCCCCCCCACCTAATTCAATAAACTCTCATATGTATGGCCTATAGAGTCTAATTTGTGTCTCTAAATGTCTTTCAATGTGTGTCCACCCCCTGGGCCCACCAAGAGCCCCCGACACTGTAAGACACTCTCTCTCCCCCTCCCAGCAACCATCAACTGCCAAAAGTTCCTCAGGTTGAGTTGGGATTTCTTATCCACTTCCCTGTGTAGATGCTGGGTTTTGATTTGAGCCTGCATAGGAGTTGTGCATGCTGTCACCATTTCTTATCCCTGAATAGGACACCTCATTCAAACCTGTCTCCCAAGACTCAGGCATCATTGGAGAAGAGGAGGTAGAAAGATTGTAAGAGCCAGAGTGGTAGACGATCACAAGAAACATCCAGACAGCTGGTCAGTTACTCATATGACCTTTAACTTTTAATTCAATAATCATATTATTTATCAATAAAGTTTTTATTATATCTCTCCCAAAATTCTCACGTTGCTCAAAAACTTGTTTCCAAATTTCATCAATTTTCTATTCATTCTTTCTTGTAGTATCATGACTTCAGGGACAGGACTACTGTCAATTATCTGTCAGATATTTCGTAGACTTTCTTCTGTATTTACTACTGGCATTTCACTG
>NW_008336734.1:0-277 GCF_000622305.1 Nannospalax galili
TATCAGGATCCTTTACCTGCTGTCGTCTTGCCATCATGTAAAAGTTTTTTTAAATTACATTTATGAGTGTGTGTGTGTGTGTGTGTGTGTGCGTGTGTGTGTGTCTGTGTGTGTGTGTGTTTGTGTAGCACATGCCATGGTGAGCATGTGAAGATCAGAGGACAACTTGTAGGAGTTCTAGGGACTGAACTCCGGTCCTTGATCTTGGCATCAAACACCTTTACCAAATGAGCCATCTCCCTGGATCACTTTTCTCTTGCTAGCTTGTCATTTTCAG
>NW_008336735.1:0-480 GCF_000622305.1 Nannospalax galili
GCTTCAAGGCCTAAAAACCACATCAATGACCAGCATAGCAAACGAACTGGTGCAGTAGTGGTGCTCTTATCTTAGGGGTAATCAACAGCTACCTAATTGGACTTAAAGCTCACTCAATGGGAGGAAACTCATGAGTGGTACTGTAAATCTAGCCAAATACACATAGCTGGAGAGGTCATAGGTCTTAGGGAAAACCCAAAGGCTCTCTTATCCTAGATATATGTAATTTCTTACTATATGCAAAATATGTATCCTTAAATTTACAGACAAGTATCCCAAGCACTACCCATCAAAGTAGCTTCTTTTTCAACAGAGATTATTACAGAGTTTTACCACTGGCCACACACAGAGATTATCTGTGAATTGTCCAAGCCTAAGTGGCACATCTAGGATGCAAAGTCCACACCTAAGACTCCTAGGACATAGAAGGGATGAAGAGAACACTAATGTATCTTTCAGTTCTCACCAAGGAAGCTCCCT
>NW_008336736.1:0-289 GCF_000622305.1 Nannospalax galili
TTGCTGTAGGTTTGTATGAGAAGAATCCCAGGGCCCTGCAGGACTATTTCTCTATGGTCATGCACCTCTCCCTGGCTCTTACAATCTTTCTGCCCCCTCTTCCACAATGGTCCCTGAGCCCTCGGTGGGTGGATTTTAATATAGGTGTTCTGTCTAAGGACCCACACCCTGCAGTCTCTTATTCTCTGCATTTTTGCCATTTGTGACCTTTTGCATTCCTGGCCCTCTGTTGTATGAGTAAGTGTCACTGGTGAGAATCGAAAGATGCATTAGTGTTCTCTTCATCGCT
>NW_008336737.1:0-871 GCF_000622305.1 Nannospalax galili
TATAGACCTTTAGGAATTATTTATTGAATGTATATCTAGTTCTCTCTATGTATGTCTCTGTGTGTGTATCTATCTGTATTTGTGTGTATGCATTTTAGTGGTTAAGAGAAGCTTTTTAGCTGAGTATGGTGGTATACACCTTTAATCCAAGCAATCAGGAGACAAAGGTAGGTGAATCTCTGAGTTCCAGGCCAGCTGGGGTGACAGGGAGACCCTTTCTCAAAAACACCAAAAAGAAAAAAAGAGAGATGATTTCTAGAAGAATATATATGAATTGAGCAGTAGTTACCTGCTGGGAATGAGGAATGTGCTAGTTATATTTTGTGAGCCCTCCCTTGCCCAGGGTACATCTATATCCATAGTTAAAGAACACAATTTTTCCAGTTATACAGGGTGTTCTGAATTATTTTGGTATTTTAATTTTTAAACTTTGTAAAAAATTTTATTTATTTTTTTATTATGTGTATGCGTGTATTGCCTGCATGTAGGTAAGTACACCCGTGTAGTGCAATATCCGCGGAGGTCAGAAGAGGCTGTCGGATCCCCTGGGACTGGAGTTATGGACAGTTGTTAGCTGCCACGTGGGTGCTGGGATTTGAACCTGCGTCTTCTGCAAGAACAGTGTTCTTAACCACTCAGCCATATCTCCAGCCTGTGTATTTTAATTTTTTAAAATATTTTTGGTGTGTATACAATATGAATATGTGTATGATAGATGTGCATGTTTGTGTATGTGAGTGCAGGTGCATGCATGCCATGGTGCACATGTGAACTCAGAGTACAGCTGCAGGTGTTGGTCTTTACATTCCACCTTGTTTGAGACAAGGTCTTTGTGTTGTTTGTTCCTCATGCGTGCTAGACAAGCACTCTA
>NW_008336737.1:2292-3099 GCF_000622305.1 Nannospalax galili
AAAAAAATGGAGTATCCTTAATCCAAAAGTCTGAAATTCTTTCAAATCCAAAACTTTTCAAGTGTTTACATGATGCCAGGAGTGCACACTTTGAAACCTTTCATGAACCCAATTTTAAAAGGTATTGTATGAAATTATTTTGAATCTATGTGTATGAGGTATATATGAAATATAAACTTTTCTGATATATATATCTCAATATTCTCAAATTTGAAACTTCTGAAACTTGAACCATGTCTTGTCCAAAGTATTTGAATGAAGGCTCCTCAACCTCTGTTTGTGAAACCAGTGAAAGCATGATGATGGCTAGTGACTTCATTTAAGTCTGTGATCAGATGTCACCTCTTTCAAACCCTCCTCTAACTGTCTAAATCAGTACTTTCTGTTCTTTTCCTCTGCTGTTTTCCTTCATGGAATTATCTCTGATTGGTGTTGCATATACACGCAGCCCATGTAAGGTACTGTGTACAGGCTTATTTGTTTATCTATATTCCAAGAGGACAAGGACATTGTCTTGTTCGCTGTTGTTTTCCTGGTACCTAGAACGGTGCCTCTCATATATTCAGTGCTTAGTATTTATTAACTGAATACACAGTAGAAAATATGTCAGTGTTTTGTAAGTCCTGGAGTACTGTCAGAGTCTTAGTGTTCCTAGGTTTTATATTCATACTAGAATTTATATGAGAGCTGGGAAGATGGCTCAGTTATCAAAGTGCTTGCCATTGCGAGCATGAAGACCTGAGTTTGGATCTCTAGCACCCACATAAAAAGCCAGATGTTGCTGTTTGCACCTGTAATCTCAGTGCT
>NW_008336738.1:0-515 GCF_000622305.1 Nannospalax galili
ATGATGGCACAATGGAACATTGTGAATTCATATTGTAACATTGAGATGGCAAATTGGAGCAATATAATGGCACATTTGTCCAAAGTATTGGCAGATTGTAGTCTTGTGATGTCACAGTAGAGCATTGTGATGTCACATGGAGGACCGTGGGTGGACATTGATCACTGTGTTTGAATACTGAGCATGGTGACAACACCTTAGCCCTAAATGTAACAGTAACACTTCCCCTAATCCTAAGCCTAATCCTAACCTCAAACTAACCCAAGGCCTAACCTAAACAAAACAGTAATCCTAATATTAACACTTTACTTTCCCCAAACCTAACACTAGCCCTAGCTACAAACCGAAGCCTAAACCTAGGTTTAGCCCTAACACTAAACCTAATCCTAACCATAAACTTATCCCTAAATCAATCCTAATGGAAGCACTAACACTAAGCCTATTCCTAAACCTATGTCTAACCCTGGACTTAACCCTAACCCTAACCCTCACCTAACACTAATCCTAATCCCAAC
>NW_008336738.1:712-2570 GCF_000622305.1 Nannospalax galili
TAAACAAAATCCTAGGCCCAACCTTAACCCTTACTCTATCCCAACCCTAACCCTAAACATAACCCTAGACCTACTGATATCTTTAGCCTTTTCCCTAAACCTAAACCTAACCTTAAACATAATCCTAAGCCTAAACAAAATGCTCACCCTAACTCTACGCCTAAGCCTAACCCTAATCCTAACAAAAACATAAACCTAGATGCAACCATAAACCTAACCCTAACCAAAATGGAAACTTAACTCTAACCCTAACACAAACCTTAAACTTGCCCTAACCTTAAACCTAAACATAACCCTAAAACTAACCCTAGCTCTAACCCTAAGCGCTCCCTAACCTTAACCCTAATAATTACTCTAAACCAAAACCTAACCCTAAACAGAACCCTAGCCCTATCTCCTACCGTAAACCTAACACTTAACATAAATCTTAACCTGAACTTAAACCTAACCCTACATGTAAACCTTGCCCTAACCCTAACCCAGAGTCTAAACTTAATACTGACCCCAAACAAAATCCGAGGCCCAACCGAAACCCTAATCTTAATGCAAACCCTACAACTAAACCTAACCCTAAACCTAGCCCTAACCCTAAACGTAAACCTAAAACTAAGCCTAACCCTACATGTGGCCCTAAACCTAACATAAGCCTAATACTAACCCTAAGTATAGACACCACCATCAACCTCATGTTACTACCTACTCTAACCCTAAACGTAGTCCAAGGTCTAAAACTAACCCTAAGCCTAACTTTGACCTAATCACAGACCTAATCCTAGCCCTAATATTAACTTCTGAAAAAATGCTAAACTTCATACTAGCTCCAGCTATAAACCTAATCCTAACCCTAGTCCTAACCCTAACACTAAGACAAGCCTATTACTACAAATAAGCCTATACTTAACCCTAGTCATAAGCATAATCCTATTGCAATCCTAAACCTAACTCTAAACCTAATCCTTACACTTAGCATAATTCTAACACTTAACCTCACGTCAACCCTAAACACAATCTTATCCCTAACCCTAAGCCAAGCCTTAAACCTAACCCTCATCGATAACTAAGCCCAACCCTAAACTAAACATAATCCATGCCCTAACCCTAACCTACACTAAATCCTAACCCTACTTCTACCAGTAACCCTACCCTGGACCAAATCCTACCATTAACACTAATTCTAACTCTAATATTAATCTTTGACTTATCGCTAACTCGAAAACTAGCCTTAGCAATAAACCTAACCTACCCTTACCCCTAGCCCTAGCCCTAGCCTTAGCCCTAACTCTAACACTAAACCTAAACCTAGTGCTAAACCTAGCAATATACATAACCCTAAATCTTACCCCTAACTCTAATTCTAACCCTAAATTTAAGCCTAGACCTAAGACTAAGCCAAACCCTACACGTAACTCCAGTCCTAAACTTAACCTTAACCCTAACCCTACAACTAAAACTACCCCTTCATGTAACTGTAACCATAAATCTACCCCTACCCCTTAATCTAATACTAACCCTAAATATATAACTTAGACCAAAATCTGCTCAAAACCAAACTCCAAAACCTTACCCTAAACCCAATCCTAACCCTTAACCTAAACAGTGTGAACATGAACAAAGCGTTAATGCTAACACTAAACCTCACCCTCACCATAAGCCAAACCTTAAAACTAAGCATAAACGTACATGTAACCATAGATCTAAACCTGTCCTTAGCCTAAACCCTAATCCCAACATTCAATATATTACCTAGACACAATTCTAACCCTAAACCATTTCAGAAACATAGCCTTAAACCTAACCCTAACTATAACCATAATACTAATCCTAGACTTAGCCTTAACCATACCCTAATATTAAATTT
>NW_008336738.1:4804-5409 GCF_000622305.1 Nannospalax galili
TTTACCATAAATGTAGCCCTAGCCATAAAACTAACGCTAAAGCTCCCTCTAAGCCTAAATTTAGGCTTATGGTTAGGGCTACGGTTAGGGTTAATCTTAGGATTGTGCTTAGATTTAGGTCTAGGCCTAGATATAGGGCTAGGATGAGTGTTAGGCAAATAACTTACAGTAAACCTAGCCCTATCCCTAAACATAAAAATAGCCCTAATGCTAATCCTAAACCTAACCCGAATTGTAACCAAAACCATAACACTAACCCTAATTATATACTCTAGAACCAAACCTAACATTATCCAAAGTTTTTAACATAAACCATGCCCTAACCCTAAAACTAAGCCTAACCCTACACTAATCCTCGACCTAAATCTACCCCTAACTGTAACCTGAACCCTAACCATCAATATGTAACCTAGACCCAAACCTAACTGTAACTCTATCCAAAACCATAGACCTAAATGTAAATCTAATCATAACCCTAAAACCTATCCTAGTCCTAACCATCACTCTAACCCTAGCACTAACATTAACCCTAACACTAATCCTAATCCTAAACATAAATTTAGACCCAAAACTAATTCGAATTCTAACCCTTACCCCAACCTTAG
>NW_008336738.1:5497-8091 GCF_000622305.1 Nannospalax galili
AAGGTTAAACCTAACCCTAATACTAATTATAGACCTAATATTAAACTTTGATCTAATCATAATCCTAGCACTAACCCTATTCCTAACCATAAACCTATCCCTCTACCCAATGCTAACCTTAGCCCTAAACATAATCCTAAACCTAAACTTAACCCAAAACTAAATCCTAACAGCAATCCTAACTATAATACTCACTGTAAACCTAACCCTAAACTGAAACATAATAGCCCTAAAAGTAAGACTAGTACTACCACTATTCCTAACACTAAACACAATCCTAGACATAATCCTTACCTAAACTAAACCAAACTTAACATTAACCTAAACATAACCCTAAATATAACCATACTAACCATAACCCTAAATATAATCATAGCCAAATTCCTAAGATTAAACCTACCCTAAAAATAACCCTAACCCTACTCCTCATCCTAACTTTAACTCTAACTAACCCTAAGGTTAGGACTAAACCATAACTGAAATCCTAACTTTTATCCTAACCCTAACCCTAACCCTTACTCTAACCCTAAACCTAAATCTAAGCCTAATCCTACACTTAGCCCGAACTCTAGTCCTACAACTAACCCTAACCCTAATCCTAATCCTAATCCCTAATCATAAACCTAATCCTAAATCCTAGACCTAACCGTAAACCTAACCTTAACGTTAAGCTTTGCCCTAAACCTATCTCTAACACTATGGAGAGCCATAAAATTATCCATAGCCCCAACATTAAATCTAACCCTAAGCCTAATATTTAACCTAAACCTAACACTAACCCTAACCCTGACCCTAACTGTAAACCTAGCCCTGAACCTGAACCCAAACCCAAACCATAACATTAACACTAACCCTAAACCTAGCCCTAGCCCAACCCTAACTCTAGCAATAACCATAACCAAAAATGTAACCCTAACCTGGCCCAAAAGCTAACCCATGTCATAAACCATAAACTACTGCTATACCTAATGCTAAATCTAATATTAACCTTTGACTTACCCTAACCCTAACACATGTACTAGCCATAAACCTAATGAAAATTCTAGCTGTAGACCTAACCATAAACAATCCTAAAACTAAATCTCACCAAACACTTAACCCTTAACCTAACACTAATCTTAAACTTAACCCCAACTATAACGTTACCCTAAGTCTAAACCTACCTCTATACCTAAGCACAACCCTTGCCCTAACCCTAAAAGTAATCCTAGACTTAAACTTAACACTAAACATAATCTTAATGCTTAAACAAACTTTAACACTAAACATACCTAGACCTAGCCCTAAGCCAAGCCCTATCCCTAACCCTAACCCTAAACCTAACCCTAACACTGAACATAACTCTCGTCTGAACATTCACCTTAATCCTATATTTAAGCGTAAACACATAACCCTAGCACTAAAAAATACTCTAACCCTAACCCTAACCAGAGCCTTAACCCCCACACTAGCCCGAAACCTACCCCTAACCCTAACCTTAGCCATAACCTACCCCAATCCAGCCCAAATCCTAACACTTAACCTAACCCTTACCCTAAACCTAACTCTAAACATAGCCCTAACCCTAAAGCTAAACCCAAACCTGAGCCTAACCCTACATGTAACCCTAAAACTTACCCTAATCCTAACCTTAAACATCACCCTAGAACCAATCCTAAACAGAACTCTCTTGTTAATGCTAACATTAACCCTAGCACTAACCCTAAACTTGACCCTAACTCTTGCGTTAAACCTAACCTTCAACACAATCTTAAAACTAACACTAGACATAAGACTATTCCTAAAACAATATTAACCTATGAACTAAGCCTAGCCTTTATGGTAGTCCTAGCCATAAATCTAACCTTAAAACAATCCCTAAACATAACTCAAATCCTATCATAACCCGAACCCTAAATTGTGCTCTAGCCCTAGCCATAAATCGAACCTTAACTCTTGTCCTAACCCTAACTCTAATCCTAAACCTAAACACAACCATAACCCTAAACCTAAACTCAACCTTAAACCTAAACCTAATCCTCCACGTAATCTTAGCCCTAAAAGTATCTCTAAACCTACACCTAACCCTTACACTAGCCTTAGCCCAAAACATAACCCTAATCCACCCAGAAATCTAATGCTAACGATACCCTATCACTGCCTCTAACAATAAAGATAACCCTAACCCTAGCCATAGGCCTAATCCTAACCATAAATGTTACCCTAATCTAAATCTAACCATAAACATAATCCAGCCCTAATACTAACCCTAAACCCAGCCCTAAATCTAACCTTAAAACAACCTTAACCATAGCCCTAATCCTACACCAAGCCATAATCCTAATTGGAGCCATAATCCGACCTCTAAACTAAACCCTAAAATTTACCTAATTGTAATGGTACTTCTAACCCTGTTATGCTAATCATAACCTTAAGATTAAACTATAACTAAACCTCACCATTTCTGTAATATTAAACTTTGATGTAACCCCAACCCTACACCTAATGCCTAGCCCTAGCACTAAACCTAACACTAATTTTATCCCTAAACCTAATTCTAGAGTGAATCCTAAACCTAACGAAAATCATAATCTTAACACTTAACCTCACCTTAC
>NW_008336738.1:12074-12775 GCF_000622305.1 Nannospalax galili
TTGGTCCAGTATTTCCTTACTATGCCTCCATTCATGCCTTTTGGAATGGTAATATGTATTCTGTTCCATGTAATTTGTCTTTTGATTTTATAGAGGCTTACAGTTAAGATATTTACCTAAATCCACTTTGGACTGTGGACTTTTGAATAGTATTGAGACTGATAATGACTATGGGGACTTTGAAAGTTGGATTAAATGTATTTCACATTTTATATGATTATAAGCCTATGGGAGCCAGGGGGTGGAATGTGGTGGTTTGAATGAAAATGTTCCCAATAGCTTCCAAGTGTTGGGACATTTTGTCCCCAGATGATGGCGCTGTTTTGGGAGGTTTTAGAAGGTTTGGCTATCCTGGAAGAAGCATGTCACTGGGGTTGGGCTTAGAGAGTTCTTAAGCCTTTCCAGGCCTTCAGTCATCTCTTGCTTCCGATGCCTGCATGATGATGTGAGATCTTCCCTTCTTCTGCTCCTGCTTCAACCACCTCCAGCCACCATGCCTCCCTGCCATGACAGACTGTAATTTCCCTGGAACCGTAAGCTCAAATAAACTCTTGCTTGTATAAAATGCTTTGGCCAGTGTTTCTATCACAGCAACAGAAAAGTGACTAATACACACATACACACACAAAATGGGAAAAACATATGAGTAGGTATTTCTAAAAAAAGGCATACAGATGGTTAATAGGTAAATCAAAAGTTAC
>NW_008336738.1:14253-15029 GCF_000622305.1 Nannospalax galili
ATAATTACTTCAAGACCTCTGTATCTCATAGGGATATCCTAAGGATGCAGTAAGGTACTAGAAAATGAGTTGCTTGTGTGTGTGTGTGTGTGTGTGTGTTATGTATGCACACATACTTAGGCGGGTGTGTATGCACATGTGGATGCCATAAGAAGATATTGGGAGTCTTCCTCCGTTTTTCTCTATCTTATTTTCCAAGTCAGGGCCTCTCACTGAACTTGAAGTTCACCATTTCTGTTCATTTGTTAGTCAGGGAGTTGCAGAAATTCTCCTGCCTCCACACAGCACTGCTGGGGTTACAGATGTATATGGCCATGTCTGGCATTTGAAGATGGTGGGGATTTGAACTCACGTTACTTTGCTTTACCAGCAAGTGCACTTACCTTTAAGGCAGTTTTTCAACCACAAGACACGTTTTCCATGTATAATATACATTGAAAACACAATACACAGCTATAGCTCCCTCCCTCCTTCCTTCCTTCCTTCCTTCCTTCCTTCCTTCCTTCCTTCCTTCCTTGCTTTCTTCTTTCATTCTTTCTTTCTTTCTTCACATATATACACACTCTTCAGTAGGCATTGATGCTCTAGGTCATGATATACAACAGTGAAAGCAAGCCATTATAATAATCACAACCATAACAACTTCTATTCCACTAAATAGAGCAAAAACAAATATGTATGATATTTCAGATACTGATAGGAGATTCGACGTGAAATAAGAAAACACAAGAAGACAGAGAAAAGTAAATGATAATGTAGGGGGAGGATTTTGGATA
>NW_008336739.1:0-290 GCF_000622305.1 Nannospalax galili
TTCCTGGCAATACTGGTGTCCCTACTACTGACCTGACACTGATTGATGATGAAGTAACCTGGTTCATTGACAGGAGCAGCTTTGTCCAGGATGGCAAGAGGTATGCAGGGGTGGCTGTATCATTAACTGGCATCATTTGGGCAAAGTCTCTGCCCACTGGCACTTCAGCCCAAAAGGCTGAACTTATTGCCCTAAGGCACTGACATTAAAAAAGGACAAAAAGCTTAATGTGTATAGAGACAGCTGATATGCCTTTGCCACCGTGCATGTTCATGGGGCAATATATCGGG
>NW_008336740.1:0-667 GCF_000622305.1 Nannospalax galili
ACGAGATATCTTAGAAGACCTCAATGTAATTCTTACTACTGGGTCTAAAGAAAAATGTCTTAAAACAGATAATCAAATGAGGTCCCTAAAACAACAGGACCCCCAATTCTAAGGGCCACTGTTGATTACCAAACTCCCTGCCTTGATTGGATCACCACAGAGCCAATCTGGGTGAAACAGTGGCCATTACCCAGGGAGAAATTACTCATTTTACAGCAACTTGTGAAAGAACAGCTACAGCTGGGTCACATTAGGCCCTCCAGGAGCCCATGGAACACACCAGTTTTTGTAATAAAGAAGACAGGGACATGGAGACTGTTGCAGGACCTTAGAGCTATAAATAAAACCATGAAAATATGGGGATCCCCCCAAAGAAGCCTACCCATGGTCTCTGCCATCCCCATTAATACCCCCCTGTTAGTCTTAGCTATAAAAGACTGCTTTTTCTGCATCCATTTCCACAAAAATGATTGCCAATATTTTGCCTTCTCAGTTCCAAATATTAACAATTCTGGTCCAGCTGATCAATATGAATGGCAAGTTCTGCCACAAGACATGGCAAACAGTCCTACAATATGCCAGGAGGCTTTTGCCAATGCACTAGCACCCCTATTAAAAATGGGGCTGCATGTTTATCATTATATGGATGACCTCTTGGTCTGGCAAG
>NW_008336741.1:0-395 GCF_000622305.1 Nannospalax galili
ATGCTCATGGATTGGAAGAATTAATATTGTGAAAATGACCATCCTACCACAGTCATATATGGATTCAGTGCAATGGCAATCAAAATCCCCATGACATTTTTCACAGAATTGGAAAAAACTATCATGAGATTCATATGGAAGCACAACAGACCTCAGATACCCAAATCAACCCTGAGCACTAAGAGTGGGGGGATTACAATACCAGATGTCAAGCTGTATTACAGAGCTCTTGTCATAAAAACAACATGGTACTGGCACAGAAATAGACCCACAAACCAATGGAACATAATTGAAGACCCAAATATGAGTAAATGCAATTTCAGCCGCCTGATGTTTGACAAAGAGGCCAAGAACACTAACTGGAGGAAAGACAGCATGTTCAGCAAATGGTGCTG
>NW_008336742.1:0-594 GCF_000622305.1 Nannospalax galili
CGTTCTTTCTCCTGTCATAAGGAGAGTAAGGGAAATTTATTTAGAAGGAGAAAACATCCAGAGCTGGTTCTCTTTGTAGGGATCAAAGTGTTTTCTCATAGGTAACCCAGCACTTACTGTTGGTCATGGGAAGCTGATGAACCTCTTCAATTGGCAGACAAAACTGACTTGATAAACAGGAATGTGAAGGGGAGGAAGGAGTCTCATCGTGGAGTCTCCTTGGAAGATGTGAGTGCTTCATGGACACAGGAAGTGCACAGGAGAGCAAGTGTGAGGATGAGGAGGCACACAGGTGGGTGAGGGTGCTGGCCACTGTCTTCCTTCCAGTAGATTCACAACCTCCCACCACTCAGTTCTTTCCCCACCCAACAGGAAAGTTCTTAGCACCTGAAGACAGTGCAGATTCTTTGGCCCCAGTGTTCAGTGGGTGCTAATTTTACTGTTTGGTGAGTTAGACAAAAAGTGCACAAGCTCACCACCTGGTAGATACCTTCCTCTCTTACAATTCTAGAAGCAAAACTATTGTGAATGGATCATGTAATTGCTTCTTTTGGCATATTTCCAGCATGCAGTTGAGTGCTGCCATGGATACCA
>NW_008336743.1:0-657 GCF_000622305.1 Nannospalax galili
CCAGCACTGGGGAAGCAGAGGCAGGCGGATCTCTGTGAGTTCAAGGCCAGCATAGGTGCACTCACTCTACAGAATGCGTTCCAGGACAGCTGGGGCTATAGGGAGACCCTGTCTCAAAAAGACAAAAAAAAAAAAAAACTCACAAAAAACCCAGTTGAGAAGGGAGGACAAATTCCTTATGTAGAAAGAAAAAAACCAGGGGACAGATGAGTGTACCATGTTACATACAACATGCCAGCAATTGCCAGTTATTTCTCTGGCCTTCATTCTTTTACTGTTTTGTTTGTTGAACAGTCTTCTATATAGCCCAGTATGGCCTTGAAACTTGGGATCCTCCTGCCTTAGCCTCCTGAGTGCTGGGCTTACAGGCATGTGCTACCACACCTGACCCAAGGCTTTAATTCTAAGAAATAATTTCATACTGGGACTTGATTCCATAGTTAAAGTAATATATTTTAAATTTGGAGATATCTGGTACTTGAGCACAAATAAGTATCACTCATATGTTTAAATTTCACTTTTCAATATTTTCTCAACTTATACTGTGAATATCATATAATATGAATACTCAAAGAACATTATGCTGTATAAAGACTTAAACATTAAGGCTCCTGAGAACTATGATAAATATACAGAAGGCTCAGCTATGAAATTATT
>NW_008336743.1:2281-3086 GCF_000622305.1 Nannospalax galili
TGAATATTTAATACTGTAAGACATAGAACATCTTCAACAATTTAAAACAAATTTTTATTGTTTTTAATTTTCGTGTATGAGTATATTGCCTGCATGTGTGTAAGTGCACCCGTGTTGTACAATGCCCTCAGAGTTCAGAAGAGGTTCAGATTCCCTGAAACTGGAGTTATGGATGGTTATCAACTGCCATGTGGGTTCAGGGAATCAAGGCTGGATCCTCTGGGTCCTCTGCAAGAGCAGCCAGTGCTCTTAATCATTGGGCCATCTCTCTAGCCCCTTTGGTTTTGGATTTTTGAGACAGGGTCTCCCTGTAGCCACGGCTGACTTGGAACTCACTATGTAGATCAGGCTGGCCTTGATCTCACAGAGATTCACCTGCTTCTGCCTCCATTATGCTGGGACTACAGGCATGCACCAACATGCCTGGCCTATCTTCAACACTTTTTTATTAAATACTTCAAATTTTTTATTTTTTGAGAATTTCATTCTTCACACTTTTCAAAGTCAGTATTTTAATCTTATAACCATCCTGCTTCACTAAAAAATGTAGTACAAAATGGTAAAAGTATGTCTTAGGCCATCCCAGAAATTGTTGGAAATTCTATCCTAATTGTAAGGCAGATTCATCTAACATTTTTTTAAATGAAACTGAAGTCAACAACTCAAACAGCAATTTTTAAGATATTTTATTTTTATTATATTTTATGTGTATGAGTGTATTTCCTGCATGCATGTAGATGCACCCATGTTGTTCAATGCCTTCAGAGGTCAGAGGAGGGCATTGGATCCCAGTAATTTTTTTTTT
>NW_008336744.1:0-285 GCF_000622305.1 Nannospalax galili
TGCCGTCTCCAGAGAGGCGTGGCCGGCCAGGCCTGCCAGTGGCTAGCCAGCCGGACCAGAACCACGGAGGGAGAGTGCACACACACCTGACCCTGGGCCACATCCAGAGTGAGTGCGCCCGGGAGCCCAGGCGCGCTCCCCACATCGCTTGCGGCCAGACTCACGCTGGGACTAGCCAGGTGTGGCGGAGACCACAGGGTGCCTGCACACACCACGCCGGGGGTCCAGTGACCTGCCCCATACATACACATACAATAAAAATAATAAATGCTTTTAAAAACCAGA
>NW_008336745.1:0-278 GCF_000622305.1 Nannospalax galili
CTCAGCTCCCAAGAGAGGGACCCAGGTTGGTCCTGGCCTCTCCCTCTGTGCTGTACCTGTCAGAGGAACCGACAGATTGGTGCCCCGTGTGAGGAGCTGCCTACCACGAAGTTTGCTGATGGGCCCATCGGTCTGCAGGTGAGTGTTCCCCCATAAGTTATGGGGAAGTCTAATTCTAAGCCTGAGCCGTCTTTAGATTCCCTCAGGGTCCTACGCAAAAGCAGGGCCCTTGACCTCTCAGACAGCCAAGCTCTCCAGGCATGGGGATGCCTGCTAAA
>NW_008336746.1:0-521 GCF_000622305.1 Nannospalax galili
TAATGAGGTCCCATTTGTTAATTCTTGCCCTTGTCCTGAGCAATTGATGTCAGGTTTAGACAATCCTTTCCTACACCTATATCTTGTAGGTTTTTATCAATGTTTTCTTCTAATAGTTTCAGAATTTCAGGATTTACATTGAGGTCTTTGATCCATTTGGAATTGACTTTTGTGCAGGGTGAAACATAGGGGTTTAGTTTCATTTTTCTACAAGTGGAGATCCAGTTTTACCAGCACCATTTGCTGAACATGCTATCTTTCCTCCAGTGAATATCCTTGGCCCCTTTGTCAAATATCAGGTGGCTGAAATTGTATTTACTCATATTTGGGTCTTCAATTTTGTTCCATTGATCTATGGGTCTATTTTTGTGACAGCACCATGTTGTTGTTATGACTATAGCTCTGTAATACAGCTTAAAATCTGGTATAATAATCCCGCTGGCATTGCTCTTAGTGGTCAGGGTTGCTTAGGCTATCCAAGGTCTTTTGTGCTTCCATATGAATCTTAAGATAGTTTTTTC
>NW_008336747.1:0-388 GCF_000622305.1 Nannospalax galili
AGAGATGGAAGCAACCTAGGTGTCCCTCAACTGATGAGTGGATAATGAAAAGGTGGTTCACATATACGACGGAATTTTACTCAGCAGTAAAGAAAGATGAAATCATGAAATTTGCAGGTAAACGGATGGAACTAGAAACTGTTATACTAAGGGAAGTAACACAGACTCAGAAAAAAACAAAACAAACAAACAAAAAATGACATATGTTTTCCCTCGTATGTGAATCCTAGCACCAAATCCTGATAAGTAAGTAGGTATCCAGACATAACTAGAGGAACTAGGATAATGAAAAAGAACCAGGGAGTTAAAGGGAAAGAATGAATCTCAAAGAGAAGAGCAGTAGGAAACAGGCATTAATAAGGGAGATATGGATGAAAATGGGGTTATT
>NW_008336748.1:0-917 GCF_000622305.1 Nannospalax galili
CAAAAAGATCATCCACCATGATGAAATTGACTTTATTCCACCATTGGTTTTCGTTTTATTTTGTTGGGTTTCTTTTTTGGTCTTTTTGAGACAGGGTCTCCGTGTAGCCCCAGCTGTCCTGGAACTCACTATGTAAACCAGGCTGGCCTTGAACTCAGAGAGATCCACCTGCCTCTGCCTCCCAAGTTCTGGGATTTAAAGCACGTATCATCATGCCATTGTTTATTTTTAAAAATACGGACTCGGTTTAAGTTTTTATTCACAAGTAAATTCATAATGACTTTTTAGTAGTTCCATTTTGTTTCTTATATATTTTCTTTTCTTTCAAGCACTACATTCAGCACAAATATGTTTTCAAAATGCCTCATTTTCCCTTCCATTTTAAATGTTTTTGAATTGCTTTTTGCAGAATACTTAGGTGAGCTTATGCATAATGACAATTAAATGCTGTTACCAGATACTTTCATTTCTTTTTCTTGTCCTCTCTAATTTATTTTGATGCTGTATTCCTCAGCTATTCATTTGTGTGCCCTAACACGTGAAACAGCTGAGGGGATGACAGATTGATTTGGGTTTATGGTTTCAAACAAAGGTGGTCTGAATTGTTTGCCTTAGGTCTGGGGCAAGACAGGGTATCATGGTAGTGGGCCCATGGGGTGGGGAGAGGGTATTCAGCTCCTGGAAGCAAGGAAGCAGAAGACAGAGGAAGGTTGTAAAGATAGCATACACCTTCACAGGTATACTTGAAGAAACCTGCTTCCTCTAACTAGGCCCCACCTCCCAATAGACTATCTTCATCCACTGATGAAAATAATACTATCATGGTCCAATCACCTGTCAACAGTGCTGCAATTTCGTGGCCACTGCATGTGAAAGCCATTAACAGATGTATGTATGCTTAACTGTTATGAATAAAA
>NW_008336750.1:0-411 GCF_000622305.1 Nannospalax galili
TGCAAGAAAGTTCCAGACCTCTGGATCAGATATGTCTGCTGATAAGATCCATGGTGCAAATTGATACCCCTCATTCCAAAATTTTAAGCTTTCTTCTTTGGAAATTTTAAGTCCTCTAGATTTGAGCAGGGTTTTAAGAGAACGAATTTGGTGCTTCCTCTGGCGTGACGCTGAGTTCCCCATTGTAAAGGGAAGATGTTTTTACAGCAGTCGGACACTAGAGGGCTTGGAGCACCTTGGCAAGTGATAAGCCTCTAGGTGTGCAGAAAAAAAAGTTGCAGTTTAAATCTTTTGTCTGGGAGCCGCTTTTGAGCTGCAGGTACTCGGCACGGGCTAGTTAATTTGAATTCTCACTTAACCGGTTTCAGCTGTGGTTTGAACGCTTGGGGCAGGATAACAGAGCTGACTAGA
>NW_008336751.1:0-447 GCF_000622305.1 Nannospalax galili
GACCTAAATAACTTCCAACCTCATAAGGAATTACCTTCTTAAACAACTGCTCTTCAATATCATCAGAAATTTTTCTAGACACAGGTTCCAGAAGTAGGACAAGCATACAACAAAAATAATAAAAGGATATTGCATCACTTTAATGGTCAGAAAAGCAGATGGAAAGCAGAAACAAACAAGTGGACTAGCTGGAGATCTACTTCATTCAATAGCAAAACATTTGGCAACTACATCAGTTCAGCAACTGCAGATGGAAAAGCTACACAGATTGTGGTACAATGAACAGAAGACAGACAATGAAGCATTAAACCTGCACTGTGGTTTGAGCACTTCCTACAAAGATGTATTGAACTGGATTCAGACTCAAGTGTTGACTATGCTGTTTAATAGTCAGGACTTTGAGGAGTGAATAGGATGAGTTCATCAGGGAGGAGCCCCCATGATTGA
>NW_008336752.1:0-452 GCF_000622305.1 Nannospalax galili
TAAATAAATAGACCCAGATTCCTTTTTTTCTTGGTTTTTTTGAGACAGCATCTCCCTGTAGTTCCAACTGACTTGGAACTCACTATGTAGATCAGGCTGCCCTCAATCTCACAGAGATCTTCCTGCTTCTGCCTCCCAAAAGCTGGGATTAAACACATGTGCCACCATGCCCAGTCTCTTATCATTTAAATTTATTTTATTTTTATTTTATGTGTATGTGAGTTTTGCCTGTATATGTATACACACACATTATATATATATATATATAATATGTGTGTGTGTGTATCCATGTGTACATTGCCAGGAGAGGTCAAAAGAGGGCAGTAGATAACTCTGGAACTGGAGGTATAGATATAGATGATTGTGAGCCATCATGTGGATGCTGGGAAATGAACTTGGGTCCTCTACAAGAACCATCAATGCTCTTAATTACTGATCTAGCTCTCCAGCCC
>NW_008336753.1:0-696 GCF_000622305.1 Nannospalax galili
AAGAAGGACAGGACTTCAACTGGATCCAGGAAAGGCAAGAGTCCTTTGAAATCCTAAAACACAAGCTTTTAGAGGTCCCTGCCCTAGGACTACCAGACATAAGTAAACCTTTCTGTCTATATGTGGATGAATGTAAAGGTATTGCGAAAGGGGTCCTCACCCAGAGAGTAGGCTCCTGGAAGAGATCTACTGCATACCTATATAAAGAAATTCGACCCTGTAGCAGCTGGATGGCCCCCCTGCGTGCGAATTATAGCAGCCGTGGCCCTGCGTGTTAAGGATGCTAACAAGTTAACCCTGGGACAGGACCTGCTTGTGGCAACCCCTCATGCCCTCGAAGGGGTGCTCAAGCAACCCCCGATCGATGGTTGAGCAATACCTGATTAACTCATTATCAGGCTCTGCTCCTAAATCTGCCCAGGATCACCTTCCAGGTACCAACGGCCCTGAACCCAGCCATGCTGTTGCCAGATCCCGATCTCGGGGACCCACTCCATGACTGTACAAAAATTCTGGCACAGGTGCATTTCATCAGACCTGACCAGAGGATGTTCCCTTGCCTGACACCAAAGAAACCTGGTACACAGATGGAAGCAGCTTCATCAAAAATGGTAAAAGGCATGCTGGGGAGGTCACAACCACCTTGAGAGTCATTTGGGTGAACCACTGCCCATAGGTACATCGGCTCAAAAAGCT
>NW_008336754.1:0-307 GCF_000622305.1 Nannospalax galili
GGAATAAATCTATAAAGGCTCTAAGACACCGTGCTCAGGGCCCAGAACTTCTGGTTCCATCAGCGTATGTAAACCTGGGTTCGTCAACTCTCCAAACAGTGCTTGGTTCCTCACTGAGTGTGGCTTTCCACAAAAGAGGAAGAGCAGGGAGGTGTGAGAGTTCATGGCACAGTCACGTGGCATAGCTGGACACAGTGGGACACCGCGGGAGTGGGGACAGGCAAGAGCAGGACACAGCAGGCTTCCATTGCATGCTTTGCTGGGGAGGACAGATGCCATCCTCGCTCAGCTCGTCTTTCGCAAACTT
>NW_008336755.1:0-234 GCF_000622305.1 Nannospalax galili
AGGAGAGAAGTCTAAACATGCTCAGTCTCATTTTCTCCAGCACTTTGCTACATTGGGACTGCCCCCAAAATTAAAACTGATAATGGGCAATGTTTTGTGAGTAAAAATTTACAAGATTTCTTTTCACTTTGGGGAATTCAACACAATATAGGAATTCCTTACAATCCCCAAGGTCAAGACATCATAGAATGCAACCATCAAAACCTAAATATTCAATTACAAAACAAAAAGGGG
>NW_008336756.1:0-447 GCF_000622305.1 Nannospalax galili
TGGTTCATCTAAGCTTCTGGTTCTCTCTTTTGATTTTGTATTGTCGTGGCCAAATTGATTTTGTCTTTAGGAGTTCCGCGGTGGCCCAATTCTAATGTGGGTCAGAAGTTTTCAGACTTTCTCCTTAGGTCTGTAATCTTCTAAGAATGATTTTGGCCTCAGGAACTTGGGTGTTGTACTGACCTGAGATCCTGGCCATGGCTGTGCCAGGCAGGGATGCAAAGGCAGATGGGGAGGGAAGAAGCCCCAAGATTTCCCAGGGAGTGGATTGACTAGCTTGGTTGTACTGGATGCAAAGGATCGGGACGAGGCAAGGTAAGCCTCGGAGCCCCAGAAAAGAAAGAGGCTGGCGGGTTTTGCAGGACCAGGGATGTAGAGGGAGGTGAGGGTGGGGCTAGATCCAGAAGCAGTGCTCCTGGGGCCCAAGGAAAGTGGTCTGGGTGAAAA
>NW_008336757.1:0-5242 GCF_000622305.1 Nannospalax galili
TTGGCAGGTGATACAACCATGTGCACATCAAAGACAGCAGGTGACACGACCTTGTGCACGTCAGAGGGGACGTTGACATGACCATCTGCAGGTTGGAGGGAGCAGGTGATACCACCATCTGCATGTCAGAGGGGCCAGGTAACACGATCATCTCCCCGACAGTGTGGGCAGGTGACATGACCATCTGCATGGTAGAGTGGTCATGTGACGTCAACATCTGCAGGTCAGATGGGTCAGGAGACACGACCATTTGCACGTCAGAGGGGGCAGGTGACATGACCATCTGCATGGTAGAGTGGTCATGTGACGTCAACATCTGCAGGTCAGATGGGTCAGGAGACACGACCATTTGCACGTCAGAGGGGGCAGGTGACATGACCATCTGCATGGTAGAGTGGTCATGTGACGTCAACATCTGCAGGTCAGATGGGTCAGGAGACACGACCATTTGCACGTCAGAGGGGGCAGGTGACATGACCATCTGCATGGTAGAGTGGTCATGTGACGTCAACATCTGCAGGTCAGATGGGTCAGGAGACACGACCATTTGCACGTCAGAGGGGGCAGGTGACATGACCATCTGCATGGTAGAGTGGTCATGTGACGTCAACATCTGCAGGTCAGATGGGTCAGGTGACACGACCATCTGCACGTCAGATGCGGCAGGAAACACGACCATCTGCACGCAAGAGGTGGCAGGTGACACGACAATCTTTAGAGCCGAGGGGGCACATGACACGACCATCTGCTCCTCAGAAGGGGCAGGAGACACGTCCATCTGCTCGTCACAGGGGCCAGGTGACACGACCATCGCTGTGTCAGAGTGGGTAGGGGACATGAACATCTGCACGGCTGATGGGGAAGGTGACCCGACCATCTCTGTGTCAGAGGGGGAAGGTGACATGAACATCTACACGTCAGATGGGGAAGGGGCCACGACCATCTGCATGACGGTGGGACAGGAGACACGACCCTCTCTGTGTCAGAGGGGGAAGGTGACATGAACATCTACACGTCTGATGGGGAAGGGGCCACGACCATCTGCATGACGGTGGGACAGGAGACACGACCCTCTCTGTGTCAGAGGGGGAAGGTGACATGAACATCTACACGTCTGATGGGGAAGGGGCCACGACCATCTGCATGACGGTGGGACAGGAGACACGACCCTCTCTGTGTCAGAGGGGGAAGGTGACATGAACATCTACACGTCTGATGGGGAAGGGGCCACGACCATCTGCATGACGGTGGGACAGGAGACACGACCCTCTCTGTGTCAGAGGGGGAAGGTGACATGAACATCTACACGTCTGATGGGGAAGGGGCCACGACCATCTGCATGACGGTGGGACAGGAGACACGACCCTCTCTGTGTCAGAGGGGGAAGGTGACATGAACATCTACACGTCTGATGGGGAAGGGGCCACGACCATCTGCATGACGGTGGGACAGGAGACACGACCCTCTCTGTGTCAGAGGGGGAAGGTGACATGAACATCTACACGTCTGATGGGGAAGGGGCCACGACCATCTGCATGACGGTGGGACAGGAGACACGACCCTCTCTGTGTCAGAGGGGGAAGGTGACATGAACATCTACACGTCTGATGGGGAAGGGGCCACGACCATCTGCATGACGGTGGGACAGGAGACACGACCCTCTCTGTGTCAGAGGGGGAAGGTGACATGAACATCTACACGTCTGATGGGGAAGGGGCCACGACCATCTGCATGACGGTGGGACAGGAGACACGACCCTCTCTGTGTCAGAGGGGGAAGGTGACATGAACATCTACACGTCTGATGGGGAAGGGGCCACGACCATCTGCATGACGGTGGGACAGGAGACACGACCCTCTCTGTGTCAGAGGGGGAAGGTGACATGAACATCTACACGTCTGATGGGGAAGGGGCCACGACCATCTGCATGACGGTGGGACAGGAGACACGACCCTCTCTGTGTCAGAGGGGGAAGGTGACATGAACATCTACACGTCTGATGGGGAAGGGGCCACGACCATCTGCATGACGGTGGGACAGGAGACACGACCCTCTCTGTGTCAGAGGGGGAAGGTGACATGAACATCTACACGTCTGATGGGGAAGGGGCCACGACCATCTGCATGACGGTGGGACAGGAGACACGACCCTCTCTGTGTCAGAGGGGGAAGGTGACATGAACATCTACACGTCTGATGGGGAAGGGGCCACGACCATCTGCATGACGGTGGGACAGGAGACACGACCCTCTCTGTGTCAGAGGGGGAAGGTGACATGAACATCTACACGTCTGATGGGGAAGGGGCCACGACCATCTGCATGACGGTGGGACAGGAGACACGACCCTCTCTGTGTCAGAGGGGGAAGGTGACATGAACATCTACACGTCTGATGGGGAAGGGGCCACGACCATCTGCATGACGGTGGGACAGGAGACACGACCCTCTGCTCGTCACAGGGGGCAGGTAACACGACCATATCCAGGTGAGAGGTGGTAGGAGACACGACCATCTGCTCGTCACAGGGGGCAGGTGACACGACCATGTGCACGTCAGAGACGGCAGGTGACACGACCATCTCTGTGTCAGAGTGGGTAGGTGACATGAACATCTGCACGTCTGATGGGGAAGGTGACACGACCATCTGCATGACAGTGGGACAGGAGACACGACCATCTGCGCGTCAGAGGGACAGGTCACATGATCAGGTTCACATCAAAGAGGGCAGATGACATGACCATCTGCTCGTCCCAGGGGGCAGGTGACCTGACCATCTCTGTGTCCGAGTGGGTAGGTGACCTGAACATCTGCACGTCGGAGGGGGCAGGTGACGTGAAACAACCAACTGCACGTCACAGGATGCAGGTAACGCGACCATATCCAGGTCAGAGGCGGCAGCAGACACGACCATCTGCGCGTCAGAGGGACAGGTCACATGATCAGGTTCACATCAAAGAGGGCAGATGACATGACCATCTGCTCGTCCCAGGGGGCAGGTGACCTGACCATCTCTGTGTCCGAGTGGGTAGGTGACCTGAACATCTGCACGTCGGAGGGGGCAGGTGACGTGAAACAACCAACTGCACGTCACAGGATGCAGGTAACGCGACCATATCCAGGTCAGAGGCGGCAGCAGACACGACCATCTGCGCGTCAGAGGGACAGGTCACATGATCAGGTTCACATCAAAGAGGGCAGATGACATGACCATCTGCTCGTCCCAGGGGGCAGGTGACCTGACCATCTCTGTGTCCGAGTGGGTAGGTGACCTGAACATCTGCACGTCGGAGGGGGCAGGTGACGTGAAACAACCAACTGCACGTCACAGGATGCAGGTAACGCGACCATATCCAGGTCAGAGGCGGCAGCAGACACGACCATCTGCGCGTCAGAGGGACAGGTCACATGATCAGGTTCACATCAAAGAGGGCAGATGACATGACCATCTGCTCGTCCCAGGGGGCAGGTGACCTGACCATCTCTGTGTCCGAGTGGGTAGGTGACCTGAACATCTGCACGTCGGAGGGGGCAGGTGACGTGAAACAACCAACTGCACGTCACAGGATGCAGGTAACGCGACCATATCCAGGTCAGAGGCGGCAGCAGACACGACCATCTGCGCGTCAGAGGGACAGGTCACATGATCAGGTTCACATCAAAGAGGGCAGATGACATGACCATCTGCTCGTCCCAGGGGGCAGGTGACCTGACCATCTCTGTGTCCGAGTGGGTAGGTGACCTGAACATCTGCACGTCGGAGGGGGCAGGTGACGTGAAACAACCAACTGCACGTCACAGGATGCAGGTAACGCGACCATATCCAGGTCAGAGGCGGCAGCAGACACGACCATCTGCGCGTCAGAGGGACAGGTCACATGATCAGGTTCACATCAAAGAGGGCAGATGACATGACCATCTGCTCGTCCCAGGGGGCAGGTGACCTGACCATCTCTGTGTCCGAGTGGGTAGGTGACCTGAACATCTGCACGTCGGAGGGGGCAGGTGACGTGAAACAACCAACTGCACGTCACAGGATGCAGGTAACGCGACCATATCCAGGTCAGAGGCGGCAGCAGACACGACCATCTGCGCGTCAGAGGGACAGGTCACATGATCAGGTTCACATCAAAGAGGGCAGATGACATGACCATCTGCTCGTCCCAGGGGGCAGGTGACCTGACCATCTCTGTGTCCGAGTGGGTAGGTGACCTGAACATCTGCACGTCGGAGGGGGCAGGTGACGTGAAACAACCAACTGCACGTCACAGGATGCAGGTAACGCGACCATATCCAGGTCAGAGGCGGCAGCAGACACGACCATCTGCGCGTCAGAGGGACAGGTCACATGATCAGGTTCACATCAAAGAGGGCAGATGACATGACCATCTGCTCGTCCCAGGGGGCAGGTGACCTGACCATCTCTGTGTCCGAGTGGGTAGGTGACCTGAACATCTGCACGTCGGAGGGGGCAGGTGACGTGAAACAACCAACTGCACGTCACAGGATGCAGGTAACGCGACCATATCCAGGTCAGAGGCGGCAGCAGACACGACCATCTGCGCGTCAGAGGGACAGGTCACATGATCAGGTTCACATCAAAGAGGGCAGATGACACGACCCTCTGCACGTCACAGGATGTATGTGTCACGACAATCTGAATGTCAAGGTCAGCAGGTGACACGAAAATTTGCACGTCAGTGGGGGCAGGGAACACGACCATCTGCACGTAAGAGGTGGCAGTTGACAAGACTATCTTTACATCAGAGGGGGCAGGTGACATGACCATCAGCACGTCAGAGTGTGCAGGTGACATGACCATGTGCACGTCAGAGGACGCAGCTGACACAACCATCTGCAGGTCAGAGGGCCCAGGTGACACGACCATAAGAACGCCAGAGGGGACATGTGACACGACCATGTGCAAGTCAGTGGGTGCAGGTGACATAACCATGGGCACATCAGTGGGACAGGTGACACGAGCAAGTGCACGTCAGAGAGGGCTGGTGACAAGACTATCTGCATGTCAGAGGGGGCAGGAGAAATGACCCCCGGCAAGTCAGAGGGGGCAGGTGACAGAAACATTTGCACATCAGAGGGGGCAGGTGACACGACCATCTGCATCTCAGAGGTGGCAAGTGACAAGACCACCTTTACAGCAGAGGATGCAGGTGACACAACAATCTGCACGTCAGGGGGGGGAGGTGACACTACCATCTGCACATCACAGGGGCAGGTGACATGAC
>NW_008336758.1:0-880 GCF_000622305.1 Nannospalax galili
GTGAAAGATTGTGCCCAGCACAATCTTGGGCAAGAAGAAGAATGCTGGGAGTGTCAAAATATCAGATTTCAGATTATATTACAGAACTATAGTCATAAAAACAGCGTGGTACATTCCCCCAAATAGACACATAGATCAATGGAACACAAAAGAAGACCCAAACATGAGTTCATATAATTTCAGCCAGCTGATATTTGACAAAGGTGCTAAGAATACACAATGGAGGAAAAACACCATCTTCAACAAATGGTGTTGGGAAAACTGGATCTCCACCTGCAGAAAAAAGAAATTTGACCCTTAATTTACACCCTGCACAAAAATCAACTCCAAATGCATCAAAACCTCAATATAAAACCTGACACTTGGAAACTGCTAGAAGAAAACAGGCAGCACCATCGAAGATATGTGTCTAAATCAGACACTAAGGTCAACAATCCATAAGTGGGACCTCATTAAATTACAAAGTTTCTGTACAGCAAAAGAAACAACTAAGGAAGGGAAGAGGATACCCACTGAGTGGGAGAAAATCTTAACCAGATACACATCTGACATATCCGGAATATACAAAGAACTCAAAAAAGAAAGAAAGAAGAAAATAAATCCAATAAAAAGATGGGCAATAGACATAAACAGAGTTCTCAAGAAAAGAAATAAAAATGGCTAAGAAGCACCTTAAAAGTGCTCAACATCCTTAATAATTACCCAAGTGAAAATCAAAACCACTTTAAGATTTCATCTTACCTCAGTCAGACTGGCTAGGATCAAGAGATTGGAAGACTTCAAATGCTGGAGAGGGTGTGGAGAAAGGAGCGCTCATTCACTGAGGGCTGGAGCCTGGCTTGTGGGTGGGGCTTCCAGTTCAGGCTAAGACATCCTGCTC
>NW_008336759.1:0-885 GCF_000622305.1 Nannospalax galili
AAAAGATGGGAGGGGGCTGCTGGAGACAGACACATTCTGTTCTGTTCTTCATGGTGCTGTCAAACCATCCAGTAGCCTGAGGACAAAGGAGACGGAAAACTTTTTTTAAAAAATCAGGCATAGTACTATGATGTGACATTTCTAGCACATTCCAATCAATGGATAAAACGACCAAGTCTTGGTTTTTGTTGGGATAAACTTCAGTTGTCTGGAAGGTTCGCTTGTGCTTGAAGAACTCACAGCCAGTGCAGCTTCGTAACTAGAGCAGCTCTGGGTATTAAACTAAAGCAACCAATCAAGGTTTTCAGAATGTCCAGTCTGTCCATTGGATTACTCTCCAGTGGGAGCAGGTGATGCTAAGCCTGAAGACCTAAAATTTTATGAGGGTTTGATGGTTATGTGTAGGGAAGGTGTGATGGCTAATCCTGGGTGTCAATTTGACTGGATTTGGGATTAACTGAAATGAGAGTGATCTTCTTGGTTGGATCATCTGAAGCTGGAAGACACACCCTAAATGTGGATGTTACCTTCTGATGGCAGTCCGTATAAAAGGCCATGGCAGAGGAGAATGCCTGGCTTCTTGCTGCTTGCCTTCTCTTTCACTGGTGAGTTCATCTTGCTGCTGTTGACTGAAGACTAGCTGATCTTTTGGAATTCGTCAAACTTTCAGCACCAGATTGGGACTACTGAGACATCCAGCCTTGTGGACTGAGCAACTACAGATTCTCAGCCTCTCCAGTGTGGTGCAGCCATTGTTGGACTACTCAGACTCCGTCCTGTGAGCTAAGCTGATAACTCTCTCTCTCTCATATAATTATATATTATATATTTATCTAATATTATATATTATATAATATAATATATTATATATATTATATAATTATA
>NW_008336761.1:0-273 GCF_000622305.1 Nannospalax galili
CAGACTAGGACATGCTCACCTTGAAGGGAAGGAAAAAACGATCAGAGGCATTCTTAATGGGCAGGTGCTCCTCAGAGGAAGGTATTAACAGCAGTGGGATCAGGCCGGTTGGTGAGTCTAGCCCCCCAGCACATCCTGTGAAGAAGCCGTCATTCTGGAACAGCCATTAGAGCCCTCCCTGCCCACAGAGGGCCCTGGCCACTCCCTCTCTTCCTGCTCAGAACTAATCCAAGAGCAGGGTGGGAAGTCCCTGCTGGGACCGACTGACTGTGT
>NW_008336762.1:0-379 GCF_000622305.1 Nannospalax galili
TGATGACTTTATATCCATGCTCATATGCCAAGGAGCTCAGAATGTAACCGAGAGTGGCCAGTAATAATCTGATATATAGAGATTAGAAACTCATGTGCAAACACCTTAATGTCAATTGCATTAAAAATGTATTTTTCTGTATGAAACTCTGTATTTTAATAATGAAATGGAGATCTTTTTCAAAGGTTAAAACCTCATTTAATTTTATATCTTATAGGGTTTATACTGAGTACAATATTGTATAACTGTAATAATTCAACTGTAAACCTAAAAATTTACAGCCAATTTTGAAAGAGATGCATCTTAGCTCTAGAAATTGTTATTGAATATGTCAATGCTGTTGTAATGAAATGCTTCTTCTAAGTATGTGGTTATTAAA
>NW_008336762.1:391-511 GCF_000622305.1 Nannospalax galili
AAAAAATCTTTCTCCTATTTTGATACTGAAGTAATACTGACTTCAAAAAATGATTTGGAAATGTTCCTTTCTTTTTGTAATCATTTGAGGAGAAGTAGTTTTCTCTGGGGATCTGGTAAA
>NW_008336763.1:0-2025 GCF_000622305.1 Nannospalax galili
CATCTTGTTTGCATATTGAGCATCACAACGACTCAATGGATCATGGTAATGCCACAAATATGCATCATGTTGGCACAATAAGCATTGTAATGGCATATAGTTGCGTTGTGATGGCACAATGGATCACTGAGAAGTCATATTATAAAATTGTGATGGCACATTTGAGCAATATAATGGCACATGTCGGGATAGTGTTGGCACATTGGAGCACTGTGATTTCAAATTGGAGCATTGTGATGTCACAATGGAATGTTGTGATGTCACACTGGATAACTGTGATATTACAATGGAACATTGTGAGATCACACCGGATAATTGTGATGTCACAATGGAACATTGTGATGACACATTGGAGCAGTATAATGGCACATGGGGTGATAGTGTTCGCACATTGGAGCATTGTGGTCTCATATTCTAGCACTGTAGCATCACAATGGATTATTGTGAACTCATATTGTAACATTGGGATGGCACAATGGAGCATTCTGATGTCAAATTGGAGTATTCAGAAGTCACAATGGAATATTGTGAAGTCATATTGGAATGTTTTGATGGGACATTGAAGTAATATAATGGCACATGGGGCGATAGTGTTGGCACATTGGAGAATTGTGGCTTCACAGTGGAGCTTTCTGATGATAAAATCAAACATTGTGAAATCATAATGTAACATTGTGGAGCACTGTGATGACACAATCCAACATTGTGAAATCATAATACATCATTGTGATGGCACAATGGATTATTGTGATGTTAAAATGCAACACTCTGAAGTTATATTGTGGCATTGTGATGCCAAATTGGGGCTATATAATGGTACGTGGGGCAATAGTGTTGGCATATTGGAACATTATGCTCTCACTTTCGAGCATTGTGATGTCACAATATTCAGAAGTCATATTGTAACATTGTTGGCATATTGGAGCAATATATTAGCACATGGACCTATGGTGTTGGCAGATTAAAGTACTGTGATGTCACATTCGAGCATTGTAATTGCATATTGGTATATTTTGTGGTCATAGTGTAACACGGTGATGGCACCATGGAGCATTGTGATGTAACAATGAGCATATTGGAATTAGCACATGGACCTATGGTGTTGGCAGATTAGAGTACTGTGATGTCACATTCGAGCATTGTAATTGCATATTGGTATATTTTGCGGTCATAGTGTAACACGGTGATGGCACCATTGAGCATTGAGCAGTAACAATGAATCATTGTGAAGTCATATTGTAACACTGTGATGGCACATTTGGGACCATAGTGTTAGCACATTGGAGCATTGTGATATCACAAAGGAACACTGTGAATTCATATTGCAACATTTTGATGGCTCTATGGAGCAATATATAGGCACATGGGGCAATAATGTTGGCATACTGAAGCATTGTGACGTCACAGTGGTGCATTGTGAAATGACAAAGGAACATTTTGAAGTCATCTTTTAACATTTTGATGGTACTATGGAGAAATATAATAACACATGGGTTTAAACTGAAAATAATGGAGAAGAGCACCATGAATACTTGTGGCTATATTATGGAAAACAGGGTAAATAAAATTGTGTCATATGGAGCTTTGTGACTTTGAGGGAAGACCTCTGAGACTCACACGGATTGTAGAGAAGTGACAGAAAAATAGTCTGAAACTTTCACCTGCTAAACTAGAGCAGTAAGGCTTTTGCCACTTTTTCTTTTAAAATTCTTTTTAAGACTTCATTGAAAAAGAATTATGGCTTTAAAATTTTTAAAAAGAAATCCTACACATACGTGATTGTTTGAATGAAAATGTCCCCCATAGGCTCCAAGTGTTTGGACATTTTGTCCCCAGATGATGGCGCTGTTTTGGGAGTTTTCAGAAGGTGAGGCTATCTTGAAGGAAGCATGTCACGGGGGTGGGCATACAGAGTTTTTAAGCCTGGCCAGATCTCCAGTCAGTCCTTTGCTTCCTGTGCCTGCATGATGATGTGAGAGCTTCACTTCTACTGCTCCTACTCCAGCCACCTCCAGCCACCATGCC
>NW_008336763.1:4879-8396 GCF_000622305.1 Nannospalax galili
TAGTGTTGGCACATTGGAGAATTGTGACGTCGCAATGGAGCATTTTGAAGTCATATTGTAACAGTGTGATGGCGCATTAGAGCAATAGAATGGCACATGGGGCAAAAGTGTTGGCAAATTGCAGTATTGTGATCTCAGATTGTGGAGTAATATTGTTACATTGTGATGTCACATTGGAACAATATAATGGAACATGGGGAGATAGTGTTGGCACATTGGAGCATTGTATTGTCACAATGGAACATTGTGAAGTCATATTTTATCATTTTGACGGCAAAATGGAGCAATATAAGAACACATGGAACAATAGTGTTGGAATATGTAGCATTGTGATGTCCCAGTGGAACATTGGGAAGTCAACTTGGAGCATTGTGATGTCACAATGGAACATTGTGAAGTCATATTGTAACATCGCCATGGAACATTGGAGCAATATAAAGGCACATGAGGCGATACTATTGTTACATTGGAGCATTGTGATGGGACATTGGAACATTAGAATTCCTACTGTGACATTATGATGGCATATTGGAGCAATATATGGGCACACAGGGAGATAGTTTTGGCACACTGGAAAATTAGGATGTCACAATGGAGCACTGTGATATCACAATAGAACAATGTAAAGTCGTATTTTAACATTGTGATGGCACATGGGGCCATAGTGTTGGCATATTGGAGCATTGTAATGTCACATTAGAGCATTGTGAAGTCATATTGTAACATTGTGATGTCACATTGGAGCAATATAGTGGCACATGATGTGATAGTGTTGGAATATTGGAGAATTGTGACGTCATATTGGAGCATTGTGACGTTGCAATGGAGCATTGTGAAGTCATATTGTAACAGTGTGATGGCGCATTACAGCAATAGAATGGCATATGGGGCAAAAGTCTTGGCAAATTGCAGTATTGTTATCTCAGATAGTATAGTAATATTGTTACATTGTGATGTCACATTGGAACAATATAATGGAACATGGGGAGTTAGTTTTGGTACATTGGAGCATTGTATTGTCACAATGGAACATTATGAAGTCACATTGTAATATTTAGATGGCACTCTGGAGCAATATAACAACATGTGGGGCAATAATGTTAAAATATTGGAGCATTGTGATGTCGAAATATAACATTGGGAAGTTATATTGTAACATTGTGATGGCAGAGCACTGTGATGTCACAATGGAACACTGGGAATTCATATTGTAACATTGTGATGGCAGAGCACTGTGATGTCACAATGGAACACTGGGAATTCATATTGTAACATTGTGATGGCAGAGCACTGTGATGTCACAATGGAACACTGGGAATTCATATTGTAACATTGTGATGGCAGAGCACTGTGATGTCACAATGGAACACTGGGAATTCATATTGTAACATTGTGATGGCAGAGCACTGTGATGTCACAATGGAACACTGGGAATTCATATTGTAACATTGTGATGGCAGAGCACTGTGATGTCACAATGGAACACTGGGAATTCATATTGTAACATTGTGATGGCAGAGCACTGTGATGTCACAATGGAACACTGGGAATTCATATTGTAACATTGTGATGGCAGAGCACTGTGATGTCACAATGGAACACTGGGAATTCATATTGTAACATTGTGATGGCAGAGCACTGTGATGTCACAATGGAACACTGGGAATTCATATTGTAACATTGTGATGGCAGAGCACTGTGATGTCACAATGGAACACTGGGAATTCATATTGTAACATTGTGATGGCAGAGCACTGTGATGTCACAATGGAACACTGGGAATTCATATTGTAACATTGTGATGGCAGAGCACTGTGATGTCACAATGGAACACTGGGAATTCATATTGTAACATTGTGATGGCAGAGCACTGTGATGTCACAATGGAACACTGGGAATTCATATTGTAACATTGTGATGGCAGAGCACTGTGATGTCACAATGGAACACTGGGAATTCATATTGTAACATTGTGATGGCAGAGCACTGTGATGTCACAATGGAACACTGGGAATTCATATTGTAACATTGTGATGGCAGAGCACTGTGATGTCACAATGGAACACTGGGAATTCATATTGTAACATTGTGATGGCAGAGCACTGTGATGTCACAATGGAACACTGGGAATTCATATTGTAACATTGTGATGGCAGAGCACTGTGATGTCACAATGGAACACTGGGAATTCATATTGTAACATTGTGATGGCAGAGCACTGTGATGTCACAATGGAACACTGGGAATTCATATTGTAACATTGTGATGGCAGAGCACTGTGATGTCACAATGGAACACTGGGAATTCATATTGTAACATTGTGATGGCAGAGCACTGTGATGTCACAATGGAACACTGGGAATTCATATTGTAACATTGTGATGGCAGAGCACTGTGATGTCACAATGGAACACTGGGAATTCATATTGTAACATTGTGATGGCAGAGCACTGTGATGTCACAATGGAACACTGGGAATTCATATTGTAACATTGTGATGGCAGAGCACTGTGATGTCACAATGGAACACTGGGAATTCATATTGTAACATTGTGATGGCAGAGCACTGTGATGTCACAATGGAACACTGGGAATTCATATTGTAACATTGTGATGGCAGAGCACTGTGATGTCACAATGGAACACTGGGAATTCATATTGTAACATTGTGATGGCAGAGCACTGTGATGTCACAATGGAACACTGGGAATTCATATTGTAACATTGTGATGGCAGAGCACTGTGATGTCACAATGGAACACTGGGAATTCATATTGTAACATTGTGATGGCAGAGCACTGTGATGTCACAATGGAACACTGGGAATTCATATTGTAACATTGTGATGGCAGAGCACTGTGATGTCACAATGGAACACTGGGAATTCATATTGTAACATTGTGATGGCAGAGCACTGTGATGTCACAATGGAACACTGGGAATTCATATTGTAACATTTTGATGGCAGAGCACTGTGATGTCACAATGGAACAGTGGGAATTCATATTGTAACATTTTGATGGCAGCATGGGGCAATATATAGGCACATGGGGCAATAGAATTGTCATGCTGGAGAATTGTGATGTCACAAGGGAGCATTGGGAAATGACAAAGCAACATTGTGGATTCATCTTGTAATGTTTCGATGGCACTACAGAGAAATATAATAACACATGGGGCAATAGTGTGGGAATATTGAAGCATTGTGATGTCACAATGAAACATTGTGAACTCATATTGTAATATTTCAGGGAACATTATACGAATATAAAGGCACAAGGGGCGATAGTGTTGTTACATTGGAGCATTGTGATGTCACATTGGAACATTAGAAGTCCTATTGTAATATTGTGATGGCATACTGATGACATATTGGAGCAATATATGGGCACACGGGGGAAAGTTTTTGCACATTGGATAATGGGATGTCACATTGTAGCACTGTGATATCACAATGGAACACTGAAAACTCATATTTTAGCACTGTGATGGCACCATAGAGCAATTTAAAGGCACA
>NW_008336764.1:0-382 GCF_000622305.1 Nannospalax galili
TGGCTCCAGTGCACTCAGTCATCCTGGCATAGCTGTGTTCACAGCAAACAAGCACATGTTAAATGAGTGAGTTTTTAAAAAAATGTTTTATTTATTTATTTTTATTTTATGTGTATGAATTTATTACCCAAGTATATGTAAGTGTACCTGTGTTGTGCGGAGCCCACAGAAGTGAGGGCATTGGATCTTCTGGAAATGAAGTTAGGATAGTTGTTAGCTGCCATGTGGGTGCTGGGAACAAGACCTGGGTCCTCTGCAAGAGCAGTCAGTGCTCTTAACTGCTGAACCATCTCTCTAGCCCCAAGAGTAAGTTCTGTGAAGCCATTCTACTTCAAGTTAGGAAACAAGACAGTAAAAAATCACCCACCAGTGTTTCTAATCT
>NW_008336765.1:0-266 GCF_000622305.1 Nannospalax galili
GGGAGGAAAAGGAGAGGGAACCTGAAGGAGGACAGTGGTAGAGCCTCCCCATTCCACTAGATGGCACCAGCGCCAAAGCAGTAAGACGCCCAGGGCTGGGCAGGAGCAACAACCACCCTCTGGGTTGTAGTCTCTAGTTTTTTGAGGGTGTTCATTGGTAGGCATGGTGGCCCATGCCTGTAATATCAGGACTTGGGAAGCTGAGCCAGGAGAATTGCCATGAGTTAAAGGGCAGCCTGGGCTCCATGAGACCCTGACTCAAAAAC
>NW_008336766.1:0-235 GCF_000622305.1 Nannospalax galili
GTGCCCTGGAACCTCCTCCCATCTATCAAGATGTCTATCTTAGGGTGGAGCCCCGGGGTGATAGGGACTTTCCAGTGGGTGATGGGCCCTCCAGGGCCTGTGCACCCTCCCCCTTTTGGTGATGGGGCTAAGGGTTATCCCAAACCTACTTTAAAGGTTTGCCCTCCACATCATACCTAGACTGGCAGTCCTTTTTCCAATGAAACCCCTTGCGGCAGCATGGACATGGGGCCCT
>NW_008336767.1:0-1369 GCF_000622305.1 Nannospalax galili
CTCCAACAACCACTTTTTAAACTGACACCTGATGGGGCTAGAGAGATGGCTTGTTTTAAAAAGCACTTGTTACTCTTGCAGAGGATCTAGGTTCAGTTCCCAGTACCCACATGACAATTAACAACTGTGCAGCTAACAACTGTGTATAACTTCAGTTCTAGGAAGAGTCACCTTCTCTAACTTCCAAAGGCATTGCACAACACAGGTGTACTAACATATGTGCAGATAATACACACATATACATAAAGTTAAAATAAAATTATAAAACATTAAAAAACTAAACTGACTCCTGAGAAATTTCTGTTGTTTACGGAAGTTTGATGACTTGCACAGTTATTTTGCTGTTTCCTTAATTCAGGATCAGAAAAACCTAGCTTGTTTAAATTTCCATATATCGTATCCATCCTGGTAGAAATAGATAGCCATAATTAGAACTTCAAGGCATTGCTTTTTAGGGAGGGGGTCTCTTTGAGACAGGGTCTCCCTGTAGCCTTAGCTGGTCTGGCACTCGCTGTGTAGACCAGGCTGGCCTTGATCTCACAGAGATCCACCTGCCTCTGCCTCCTAAATGCTGGGATTAAAGGTGTGTGCCTGCCTGGCTTATATACTCAGTCTTTGAGGAATCTTTTCATTTGTGGTTTATGAAATTATTTATTTATTTATTTGGTATTTGGTGGGTGTGGAAGTGAGTGCATGTGGAGGTCAGAGTACAACTCGCGGGAGGCTAGAATCTCCTTCTACTAAGTGGTTCCTGGGGATTGAACTCAAGTTGTCAAGCTTGGAGGAAGGTACTGCTGCCGTTATATTGGCCCTTTTTGTTGTGTTGTTTAATTTTGTTGTTTTTCAGACAGGGTCTCCCTCTGTAGCCTCAAGATTCCCTATCTTCCTGCCTCCCATTCCCAAGTGCTGGAACCACATGTGTGCATCACAATGCCCAGTTTTAGAAAAGGAGTCTTTGACAAAAGCATGATGTGCATATTTGATCTAAGTTGCAAAAAGAGGTATCATAGATTCAAAAATAATATGGACAAAGCAGTAAGTAGGCAAAATAAAAGCCAGTATTTATATTTTTTGTTTATTTTTACCTAATGTGAATGAGTGTTTTGCCTGCGTATAAGTGTACCATGTCCTTCAGTGCCCAAGGAAGCCAGAAGTGGGCATCAGATCCCTTTAACTGGAGGTGTAGAGGGTTAACTGCCATGTGGGTGCAGGGAATGAAACCTTGAGTCCTCTGGAAGAGCGGCCATCTCTCCAGCCCCACAAAACCAGTGTTTTGTTTTGGTTTGGTTTTGTCTTTTTGAAACAGGGTCTCCCTATAGCCCCAGCTCTCCTGGAACTCACTGTGTAGACCAGGTTGGCCTTGAACTCA
>NW_008336767.1:19816-20036 GCF_000622305.1 Nannospalax galili
TGAGCGTTGGAACTCCTCACATGCCCAATGGCATGTGAATGTATATATACACACACACACACACACACGAAAAGGGAATGTTCTAAACTATATACTTTATTGGTAAATTATAATGTACTATTACGTAGTTATTACTAGTAAATGATAGGGACTGTCCTTTTTTTTCAAATTATATTTGTGTGTTTGTGTGTGTGTGTGTGTGTGTGTGTGTGTGTGTGTG
>NW_008336767.1:20832-22820 GCF_000622305.1 Nannospalax galili
CCCAGGAAATTTGTTTTATCTAATTGACATTACATTTACAATACAATGCTTTGTAAAATCTAAAGTGAATGTGATTGAAGTTTATTTTTTCCTGTGTGATAATTAAAAAAGAAAAAAAATGTTATCAGTTAAACTATAATTTGTCAATGGGGCTGGAGAGATGGCTCAGTAGTTAAGAGCACTGGCTGCTTTTGCAGAGGATCCAGGTTTGTTTCCCAACACTCACACAGTGGCTAACAGCCATTCTTGACTCCAGTTCCAGGGGAATCCAGCTCCCTCTTCTAACCTCCTCAGGCATTACACAACAGAAGTGTACTTACATACATGCAGGCAGTACACTAATACACATAATTATTAAAAAATAAAATTCTTCATGATTCATCTGTTTCAGGTATGTTTAAATCTAAAGATACACGTTGAAGTAATATATAACACATTAGTTCTCAGTGAGGTTTGTGCTGATATGGGAGTGACTGCCTCTTTCTACGCACACCACTTGATGCACTTAGCAAGCAGTGCCATTTGATTTTAGAGACTGACTTCCTTTATACAGCTTGGTGATTAGAAACAGGACAAAAGACTGCTCAGTATATAAAGTGCAACTTCTTGTCAAACAATATCCGGTGTGTCTACTTTTCTATAAGTTCAGGAACTGGGAAATACCTATTGTGTAAATTTAATGTGGGAACTGACTACGGGAAGTATCAGAGTGAACACTCTGCCTGATGTTTTATATTAATTGTGACATTTAGATGAAACCTGTGAGGGCCTCAGCTGTCGGGCTGCATGGAGCAGAACTGAGCCCATTCCACTTCTGGTGATTCACATGGACTTCAGTCAGCTCTAGACCTCAGTTGTTCTTGTTTTGTTTTGAGACAGGGGCTCACTCTGTAGTAAACTGAGTTTTTAAAAGAATAAAAACATACATCTGGGCATGGTTTAATTCTAGCACTTGGGAGGCAGAGGCAGGTGGACCTCTGTGAGTTCAAGGCCAGCCTGATCTACTCAGTGAGTTCCTGTTCAGCCTGGGCTACAGGGAGACCCTGTCTCAAAAAGACCAAGAAAAAAAATACAGTGGAGCCTGGGCTACAGGGAGACCCTGTCTCAAAAAGACCAAGAAAAAAATTACAGTGGAAGACATTTGATGTTGACTTTTGCTCTACATGTGCACAAGCATGTACACCCCTCCCCCAGCATGCATATACCATACACAGACCAAAAAAATAAAAAAAAAAGAAAAAGAAAAAAAACGATAGGCATAAGTATGAGAGGGAATTTATTAAAGGGGTATAAAGGAATTTTCTAGCAATGATAGAAATGTGCCATATCTCAATTTGGCATGCAACCTGTATGCTTGTTAAAACTCAAATAAATTGTAAAGCTTTTTTGGGCGGGGGAAGGGGAACAGGGTCTGGGAACAGGGTCTCACTATGAAACTCTGACCTAGAACTGAGGTCTGCCTGCCTCTGCCTCCCAAGTGCTATGATTAAAGGTGTATGCTCCCACTCTCGGCAGTTCTTTGTTTTTTGATACTGGTTCTCTCCCTGTAGCTCAGGCTGGCTTGGAGCCACACCACACCGGGTACCCTGTAGTATCAGTTGTGCTTGGGAAATACTAATGCAGGCAATTAAAACATAACAAATGTTTTCCCATTTATTGATCTGGTTATTAATTTTTTGGTATTAAATTTTTGAGTTCTTTACATATCCTGGATATCAATCTCCACTCAAGTGACTCCCAATTTTGTAGGCTGCTTCATCAGTCTGATAATTGTTTTTTTGTTGTTTTTTTGTTTTTTGTTGTTTTTTTTGTTGTGAGAAATGTGGGCTGAGGATGTAGCTCTGTTGTATAGCACTTGCCTACTATGTACAAGACTCTGGGTTTGATCACACACACACACACACACACACACACACACAAACACGCACACGCACACGCACACACCCAAAAAAGAAAAGGAGAAAATAAGGGCCTGAATCAGATGCAGG
>NW_008336768.1:0-297 GCF_000622305.1 Nannospalax galili
TTCTAGGCCAGGCAGTGCTACATAGTGAGACCCTGTCTCAAAAAAACAAAAGAAACAAAAAAAAAAAAACAAAAAAAAACCTCACGAAATAATAGTAAGAGGCTGGGCATGGTGGCAATGCTTTTTAATCACAGCACTCGGGAGGCAGAGGGAGCCAGATCTCTGTGAATTTGAGGCCAGCTTAGTCTACATAGGGAATTCTAGGCCAGCCAGGACTATATACTGATACCATGTCTCAAAAAAACAAAAAAATACAAATGCAAATTACAATAAGAATGCTATCTAACTGGAGCTAGG
>NW_008336769.1:0-717 GCF_000622305.1 Nannospalax galili
TTTAGTGTTAAGGTTAGGTTTAGGGTTAGGTTTAGGTTTAGGGCTACATTATTAGGGCAGGGTTAGGATTGTCATCTGGGCTAAGATTATGTTATGGTTAGTGTTAGGTTTAGAGCGAGCTTCATACTGGGTTTAGGTTTGTGTTAGGGATACAGTTAGTGTTAGAATTAGGGCTAAGTTTATGTTTAAAGTTATGGTTAAGCTAAGATTACAGATAGGGCTAGTATTAGGGTTAGGGCTATGGTTAGTTTTAGGATTAGGGCGAAGTTACGTGTTTGGATTATCGTTAGAGTTAGGGTTAGGATTTGTTCTTGAGTTAGGGTTAGTTTTGGGCTCTGGAATAGGGTTAAATTAGAACTATGGTCAGGATTCAGTCTATGGGCAGTTTTAAGATTAAGATTACCATTTGTGTTAAGGGTAGGTTTAGGTTTAGGTTTTTGGATATGGCTAGGTTAGGCTTAGGATTAGGATTAGGTCAAAGTTTAATGTTAGGGTAGAGATAGTTTTAGGGTAAGATTAGGATTAGGTTTAGGGCTAGGGTTCTGGATAGGATTAGGTTTAACCTTGGGCCTAGGTTGTAGATTGAGGGTTAGGTTTAAGGTTAGGTTTAGGAGTGGTTTTAGGATTAGGGCTACATATAGGTTTATGCTTAGTTTTAGGGTTAGTTTTAGGGTTGGGGCAAGATTTAGGGTTAAGGTTTTGGTTATGGTTGCTTGT
>NW_008336770.1:0-2175 GCF_000622305.1 Nannospalax galili
AAGGTTTCCCCTGACACTCAACTTCCTGGAGGACAACTGAGTTCTTTCCCTAGAGTGGGGAAGGCATTCCAGAGCGTTTGTCTGGGTCCATGTTGATACAGATCTTTGACTGCCGCTCAAGCACGTTCTCCTTCATATGGGACTCCGCTGGCCCCTCTGCTGCTCCATCTCCTGGCCCTGGGCCATGCCTGCCACTGAAACCACCTCCTCTACAGAGGTCTTGGATGTCTTCCCGCCTGCAGTCGGGCCTGGCCCAAGCTGGTCTTGTTCACTCTGCTGAGCACCACGGAGGGCCACAGCTCTGGCCTTACAGCTGGTGCTTCCGGCCTGGGCTCCAAGCTCCTGGATCCACTTCTGTGGCTCCTGGCTGCTGCCACTCAGGCTCTTGTTCTTTCTGGGCTTCTGATGCCCCAGTGGCTGCTCAGTGGTGGTGCCCTTTGTACTGGCCGCCACCTCACCAGGGTTTGAAGATCCCGTGGTGATGGTCTTTCTGGAGCCAGGCCCTGCTGAGCACAGTGATGCAAAATGGGAAAGCTTCTGAGTCGAAAGACAGAAATTGCCCTGTTGCTTGAAACCGAGCTCCGGCTTCCAGTCCTGAAAGGCAAGGAAGTTGGAGACTGACTGGGACTCCTAAGGGAGCTGGCCTGGCCTGCCTTCTCCTTTTATGCAATCCAAGAGCCCCACCCATTGCATGGCACCACCCCCTTCTAGGGCATGTCTTCCCCCTTTAATCCAATCCAAAAACTCCCTCTCAGACGTGCTCGGGCATATTCTACTGGCTAGGTTTTTCTAGACCCTGTCTAGTTGATAGAAATAACCTTCTCCCTTGTTTAAAAATGTAGAATGTGGGTCACTCATGTTTGGATCCAGAATAAACTCTTATCCCCTTAAAAAAAAAAAAAAAGAGAACATGACTTCATTATTGCTGTTTGAGTACAAATCTTACAAAGTGTCATGAAGGAGAACATTGGAATCAGACTGTTCACACACAGCTGACAGAAGGACGCTTAACACCTTTCTCCAGCATATGAACATGTCCTGTACCCCTAGGAGTAAGTTTTATTTCTTGTTTGGTAAACTTTGTCCTGGAATCTGTCAAGTAGCAATTCTTTGTTATCCTTGGCTGTCTCAAAGTACAGAAAACATGAACTATACAACTAGCTCTCCCCGTTCCAGTGTCTCTGTCCTCAGTATCTTCTGCCCAAAGACTTTTACCTCACCCCAAATCCAATGAATTCATTCTCATGATGAGAAAGATTCATTTAAAGCTCATGGTTAAGCATCTTAACTTGGATTTAGAATTGCCATGGAAACAAACCTGAAGGTGTTTCCAAAAAGCTTTAACTGAGCAGGAAGATGGCCCAGTTGGAATGTGGGTGGCAGCATCTCATGGACTAGACTCGTGGACTCAGTTAAAGAGAGAAATTAAACAGCATGAGCATTCATTTCTCTCTGCTTTTTTTAGGTACAAAGTCACCAGCTGCCTCCTCCTCTCCTGGACATTCAGTCCCTACCATAGCACGATGGAGCATATTCCATTGAACCGTTAGCCAAATAAACCCCTTTCCCCCTTAAATTGCTTCTTGAGAAATATTTGATTACAGTAATTGTTACAGAAGTTAGTAGGGTTCTGAGCCTGGGCCCTGAGAGCGCTAATAATCCAGGTTGGGCCAGTCTTCCTCAATAAGCCAATTAAACAATACTATTTATGAAGACAGGAAATAGGAAATGACTGGCATTTTAGGCTCAAGAATCCCCAAAGCAGAAGTTTCAGGAATGTCCTTGGTTTTCAGGCTAGGAATGCCACCATGTGGGTGCTGGGAATTGAACCCGCATCCTCTGTAAGAGCAGTCAGTGCTCTTAACTGCTGAGCCATCTCTCCAGCTTCTCCATTCCTTTTTTTTTTTTTTAAATATTATTTTTATTTTACGTGTATGAGTGCATTGCCTGCATGTGTGCAAGTGCACCTGTGTCAATGTGCAATGCCCTGGAGGTCAGGAGAGGGTGTTGGATCCCCTGGAACTGGAGTTATGGATGTTTGTTAGCCACCATATGGGAACTGAACCCAGTTCCTTTCTTTCTACTTTTAATGAATTTTCAGCTCTGCTCATGGATTATCCTGAAGTTCTTTTTTGCATTAAAGCCACAAATTCCAGTTTGTCCTGAGTAGAGGCC
>NW_008336770.1:2890-3177 GCF_000622305.1 Nannospalax galili
TAAGAGCTATTGGCAGCTGATGGCTGCTGGTGGAGGGAGAATCATCTTTCTTTGGGGGTGTGGCCACTGGTAGAGTATCCATGCTTCAGTGGATGACTCCTCACCTTGTGCATATGGACAGCAACAGGGCTTAGTGAAGTATTAAAAAAAAAATAAAAAAGGAAGAAGAAAAAATGTTACATTTAAGAGGGAAACATGTTAGGAAAAGTCCCAGGGGGTGGGGGTGGAAGAGAGAAGTGGGATAGAGTGGATGTGATCAAAATACACTGCATACATGTATGAAACTC
>NW_008336771.1:0-259 GCF_000622305.1 Nannospalax galili
AGGAAACAATATTAAAAAAAATCAGTGAATCTAAGAGCTGGTTTTTTGAAAGGTCCACGTACAACTCCTGCATACCTACATTAATCTCTGTTTAGATTTTTAGCCCATCTTTTAATTGCGTTGTTTTCTTCATTGTTTGAGTTCTTTATATATTCTGGATGTTGAACTTCTGCCAGATGTGCCAGGTGAAGATTTTTTTCCCACTCTATGGGTTTTGTCTTCACTTTCTTGATTGTTTCTTTTGCTGTACAGAAGCTTT
>NW_008336772.1:0-458 GCF_000622305.1 Nannospalax galili
TGGGGCCTGCATTTGTGATTAATAATGAGGCTTGGTTTCCCACAAAAGGAATACATAGCATGTAATCTCTAGATGCCTTGCTGACTTTTACAGGAGTTTATGATTTTAATCCTGAACAAGGAATTCTTGAGACTAAAGTTTGGTCTAAGGAAAAACTTCTTGACTTAGGGAAACTCCCTCTTGGATAGAAAGATTTGCTAATTCAGTAAAAAGCTGGTGGTGTATGACCTCTGAAGAAAAATTGCCTATTCTTTTACAAGGACTAAAAGTGATTCAGAAGTCCCTTAAAGATAAATGGCAACAAAATAATAAAGGATATTGAAATGAAGAAAATAATCATATGACTCAGAGAATACAAACCGTTCAGAAAGAAATAGCAAAAGGGAAAGGAGAAAGATAAATTGGATAATTGATTAGACAATAAATAAAAAGAGCTGGTTATTCCCATTCCCATGAGA
>NW_008336773.1:0-757 GCF_000622305.1 Nannospalax galili
GAACAGTAGTTCTAGCAATGTGTTTACTAAAGTGAAAACGAATGAACAGAACCATTTTCTGTTAAAACCCCTTTACTACGAACTGTATGCAAAAGAGTCTTGCCATGAGTGTCAGTCTCTTTGCCTTAGAAAAATATGTGTTGCTTGTGTATCTAAGTGCTTTCTTCCTGCAGAAAGAACAGTAGTTCTAGCAATGTGTTTACTACAGTGGAAACAAATGAACAGAAGCATTTTGTTTTAAAACCCGTTTCCTATAAATTTTATGCAAAACAGTCTTGCCATAAGTGTCAGTCTCTTTGCTTTAGAAAAACATGTCTCGGTTGTATATCTAAGTGATTGCTTTCTGTAGAAAGAACAGTAGTTCGATCAATGGGTTTATAATAGTCAAAACGAATGAATAGAAGCGTTTTCTGTTAAAACTCATTTCCTACGAATTGTATGAAAAAGAGTATTGCCATGAGTGTCAGTCACTTTGCTTTAGAAAAATATGTGTCGGTTGTGTATCTAAGTGCTTGCTTTGTGTAGAAAGAACAGTAGTTCTAACAATGTGTTTATAATAGTGAAAATGTATGAAGCATGCAGGCAAAATACTAATGCACATAAGACCAAATAAATAAATAAATTTAAATAGTTTTCTTAATTATACAGATGGTACCTATATAAATATACATTTACTCTTGACCAAAATGAAATGAGAAACATTTTCCATAAAATCTGATTTCATATCGGAAATTGCTAATAATCAGTTTCTTAAACA
>NW_008336774.1:0-316 GCF_000622305.1 Nannospalax galili
CCTAGGTCGATTAGTTCCCAGGGACTATGAGCAGCTCGCAAAATGTCCTGTCATGGTAGTGGGTCATCTGACCTCTTGATCAAGCAGGCCAAGGAGACCCCATCAGATGGACTTGAACCAGTGTCCAGTTTATAAAGAGGAGGGTCAACACGGAGGAATCTTTTCCTCCATGCTTCCAAGAGAAGCGAACAATGGTTGAGCAGGACCTTTGATTTATCTTCACATAGATGGAACTTGTAAAAGAAAGAAGCCAGGGTCTCCTCTGAAGCCCATGGGACCCCTGAGGAACAGATCCTCAAACGACCTCAGGAGTAAA
>NW_008336775.1:0-733 GCF_000622305.1 Nannospalax galili
CAGTATAAACCCTATAAGACATAAAATTAAATGAGGTTTTTAACCTTTAAAGAAGATCTCCATTTCATTACTAAAATACAGAGTTTCATATAGAAAACTTCATTTTTAATGCAATTGACATTAAGATGTTTGCACATGCATTTCTAATCTCTATATAACAGATTATTATTAGTCACAGTCGGTTACTTTCTGAGCTCCTTGGCATCTGAGCATGGAAATAAAATCGTGAGATAGATTTCAATGGTATTTTCTTTCACCTCTACTAATTAACATGGAGCAAATTTTGATTTCTTTGTCAATTTCATAAAATTTACTTTTATTATATTATTTAATAACCACATGAATAGAAGATGCATTTCATTACAGCTTTAACATGTTCAGTAACACTTTAGAGAAAGAGTACAACTCTTTCGCAAATGGGTGCAAGTTTCTAGGTTCACAGTTCAATTAATATAGTAATATATTATTGAACTCAGTATAAGCCCTGTAAGACATAAAATTGGATGAGTTTTTAGCCTTTAAAAAAATCTCCATTTCATTTTAGAATATATTGTTCCTTGCAGAAAGATGCATTGTTTTTGCTACCAACACTGAGATGTTGGCACTTGCATCTCCAATCTGTATGTATCTGACTATTATCAGTCATAATCAGTTGCACTTGGATCCTTGGCACCTGCGTATATCTACAAAGTCATCGGGCAGACTTCAATGGTATTGTCCACCACCTCTACCA
>NW_008336776.1:0-310 GCF_000622305.1 Nannospalax galili
AATAAAGTTTGTTTAAGGCTGCTGAGAGAGAGAAAAGAAAAAGAAAGAAGACATTCAGGCTTATCTCTCCTGAGTGGGTCAGTCAACAGCCTATACTAGAACCGCAACTGTGGTTTCTGGTATAGTCATTTCTACTGCCGCAGTTACCTTCACCCCTTCAGGCCCCAAACTCAGCTTGAGCTGGACTCTGGCAGGTGGCCCCCGAGACAGGGACCCGAAGATGTGTAAGTCCAGAAATTTTTGCTCTTCGGGGTAACTTGGATCTTAATAATAAGGGTGCTGAAGAGCCCACGGTGTAAGATAAGGCTGG
>NW_008336777.1:0-633 GCF_000622305.1 Nannospalax galili
ATATTGTTGAATCATTTTCAGGAAGGCTGGAAATACTTCCTAGCTTATTTGTGGGAGTATTTATAAGGAAAGAAAAAATTTACATTCAACAATTTAAAAAATTCTTTTTCTCCATATATTTTACTGGTATTTAGTACCTGCAGAAAACAGTGGGCTTCATTGTGAGAGTTTATACAAGCATATGGTGCATGTTGGCCAGACTCACCCCTACAATTACTTTTAAATGAGCTAACACACCCTAATCTGAGCAATCAGTGCTTCTTCACATTTGATGCAGAGTGACTTTGGGATGCCCCAGGCAGTGTCACCACAATTAATTGGGAACCAAACTGGAAGACATTAATCACCCCACATACAAATTTATTACAGCCATTCTAGTTTAGGAAGTGAATTATCTGACCATGTTATTCCTGCATTTGATTCCTAGGAAATTAAGCTCACTATTACCCTGTAAATTTTCAAAGCAGGAACTCTATGATACACTATCCCATTCTGAAAGCTCAGAAGATGCAAATAATGATCCACAAACACTTTGCAAAGCTCACTTGAAAGCTCTGTGCTGATCCCATCTCTAAGTAGAACGTGCCTTTTACTGCTGTGTTGGTGACGCATTAAAATAACAAACCTGCTGTT
>NW_008336778.1:0-381 GCF_000622305.1 Nannospalax galili
GTTGCTGCTCTTTCCACAATAGCTAGTAAGTGCCCCTCAAATGACAAGTGGATAACAAAAATGTGGTAGATCTACACAATGGAGTTCTATTCAGGAGTAAAGAAAGATGAAATAATGAAATTTGCAGGTAAATGGATGGAACTAGACACTGTTATACTAAGTGACGTAACACAGACTCAGAAAAACAAAAGACATATGTCCTCCCTCATCTGTGGATCCTAGCACCAAATCCCTATAACTGAGTGCATATCCTGATGTCACTGCAGGGACCGGATTATGGAATGGAACCAGCGAGGAAAAGGGAAAGAAGGCACCCCAGAGAGAAGAACAGTAGGATAAAGGGGTTACTGAGGGAGAAATATGTAAAAAAAAAAAAAAAAA
>NW_008336779.1:0-510 GCF_000622305.1 Nannospalax galili
CACGTGGTCTACCACTGAGCTACAACCTTAGCCCTAAAACTGAATTGTTCTGGCTATGTCACATACAGGAATGAAGTTAAATACTACTACTGTCTTCTGTCCATTATGTTTAAGTTTAGCTTGGAAAAGTCACAATCTCTTTGTATCTGTTTCCTCATCTGAAAATTAGAGACAATGCTACTAATATTGTATAAGGACTATAAAGATAAGAGACCTGAAAATGCTTATGAATGGATTAGCACTCTGGTAAGGGCATAATACACAGAACTTTAAACAGTGCTTTATCACCCATGATACCTTTGCTAAATTAAATGAAGTTGCATTTAAGCCCAAAAATGATCAGCTGGCTTCTCAAGAAACCTGCAGACAGCCTGACTTGATTAGATTGCTGTAGTTTTTCCTCCAGAGTACTGCCACCTGGGGTCCAAATATTTCCAGTGCTAGTGTGATCTGTGGCATCTGGTCATCTGGTTAAATAGCTGGAATCTTTTGTAAAATTCAAGGGCACTT
>NW_008336780.1:0-357 GCF_000622305.1 Nannospalax galili
AAACCTGGGATCCATGTGTAATATGCCGTAGAACGGGGCTGCACTCCTGCCCGGGTTGCTCACTGCTGCCACAGAGGTGTTCATCCTGAGAAGCCTCACAGTTAAAACTCGTGGCTGAGAGTCAGAAGCCCTGCAACTTTGCACCTCCAAGCCCTGAAGGCTCCTTCTCTTCACTAAGTGATGACTTTGAAAGTCAGGTGGGCCCAGGAAAGCAGCTGGGATGTGCATAAAGTTGTGTGTGGTTGTAAGTGCAGACGACACCTAGGGGGGAAGCTGAGAGCAAGTACATTTGGGAAAAGGAGAAAGAGTTACTTGTGTGTCTATGGATGTGCTGAAGGGTGAGGACAGAGCTAGGCA
>NW_008336781.1:0-286 GCF_000622305.1 Nannospalax galili
ATGCTGAAAGGCTAAGGGGGTAGTTGTGCCCAAGGTCCCAGTGATTTGCTTGTGACCTTGTTTGCAGTGTGTGTAGGCTCTGTTGGTGACCTATGTCAGATGTCAGATACAAAGCGTTGTGCCTAATGCAGTGCAGCAGACTTAGAGCCTGACTGCACTTATTCAGAACCATATTGAACATGTCCCTTTACCCCAGGTGAAGCAGGAAGCTTTAAGAGCACAAAGACCGTGATCCCTTACATAGGAGAATCTAGCCCAGAAAGGCATAGACTCTGGTAACTTGGGG
>NW_008336782.1:0-708 GCF_000622305.1 Nannospalax galili
AGTCAAATCTCTAACTTAAGTGTGTTGTGTAAGCAAGAGAGAGAGAGTAGGTGGGAGAGAAGAGGTTGTACAGGGAAGAGAAGGAGGGAGAAAAAAGGAGGGAGGGAGGAAAGAGAAGGAGGAAAGGAACAAGATCAAATTAGCCAAAATATGAAAAATCAATGAATCTGGATAAAAGTATGTGGTACAATAAGATTTTAATTTTTATTTTACGTTTTTATTAAACTAACATCTAAATGAAATAGCTAATAAACTATACACCCTTAATACAATGGATAAAATTTTCTTACTATAATTTTCCTTCCTGGGATGATAAAGGACTAATATGAACACAACTGATCATTTGACAGTAGTATTTTTACTCTAAATTAATATACTGATTTTCTAGCTCATAATGCTGCTTTTCTAAAGTTAAATCCACAAAAATAGCTGTTTAAGGGGATTCTGGATCACATTCTTTCTTCTCCCATTTCCTGAGCATATCCTCCATTCCATATTCTATAGCAGCTGGTCTCTGAAGTCTAATTCAGCCAAAGGAATTTTCCATGTTGCTTGGTAAGACATATACTACCAGTCTTATCTATCTGCACTAAGAAGATCCATCTTCTTTCTCCACTTGTTTCGCAAGGGGTCAAGTGAGAGCTCCAGGACTAGGCTAGATTTGGGATGGTCCTGAGCACCCAATCACCCTACCCAAACAAGTCACTA
>NW_008336783.1:0-277 GCF_000622305.1 Nannospalax galili
GACTGCACTATAAAAATAATGGGTGTCTTTATTACCACACTTCTGCTAATAAGACATGTGGTCAACACAAGACACCAATAAAAAAACATCAAACGTAAGCCAGGTGTGGTGGTGTATGCACTTGGGAGGCAGAGGCAGGCGGATCTCTGTGAGTTCAAGGCCAGCCTGGTCTACATAGTGAGTTCCAGGACAAGTGGGGCCACAGGGAGACCCTGTCTCAAAAAGGCCAAAAAAAAAAAATCAAATGTAAATGACGTATGGTAAAAGTTGAGAAATG
>NW_008336784.1:0-201 GCF_000622305.1 Nannospalax galili
CAAATCCTGAATCCATCACTCTTGAGTCCAGCCTTGGCAGAAAAGAAAAATAAGGAGGAACGCAATAGAGGGATGCCTTTGGAAGCCCTTGTCAAGAAGTTCCAATGAACTCTCATGTGAACATTTGAAAATTGCCCTTTTGTGACTGTTCTTTAATTCCCTGTCTAGAACTTGTAATGCTAATTACTCTTGTCTTTACTT
>NW_008336785.1:0-341 GCF_000622305.1 Nannospalax galili
CTCTGCTTCCCTGGGCCTGTACCACCCACCAGCCTCTTTCTGGGACACTGGGGCTGACCTTTCCTCTTCTTTATCCTTTGCATCCAGACCAACCCAGCTCCTCAGTGCAGTCCCCAGGATGCCTTGAGGCCTCTTCCTACCCCATTTGCCTTTGCATCTCTTGGTGGCATGGCTACCAGCTGCCCTAGACAAGCATTTTTCCTGAGCCAGGCCCCCAGGCCAGTCCAACCCCCAAATTCCTCAGGCCAAAATCATTCTTGGAGGGATCCAGACCTTAGGAGAAAGCCTGGAAACATCTGACCCTCACGTGAACTGGGCCTCTGTGGAAACTCCTGAAGACA
>NW_008336786.1:0-459 GCF_000622305.1 Nannospalax galili
TCCCTGGAACTGGAGTTATGTGGTTGATTGTTAGCCACCATGTGAGTGCTGAAAACTCCTCTGGAAGAGCAATCAGTGGCCTTAACCGCTGAGCCATCTCTCCAGCTCAAAGAAGTTTAATTTTTTTTTGGAGTTGAGGATCTAACCCAGGGCCTTGCACTTTCTAGGAAATCACTCTACCACTGAGCTAAATCCCCAACCCTATTTTTATTTTATGTGTATGAGTATATTGCCTGCATGTACGTGAGTGCACCCGTGTCATGCAATGCCATGGAGATCAGAAGAGGGCTTCAGATTCCCCTGGAACTGGAATTAAGGATGGCTCGTAGCTGCCATGTGAGTGCTAGGAATCAAACCCAGGCCCTCTGTAAGAGCAGTCAGTGTTCTTAACTGCATTCAGTGCTCTTGACCACTGAGCCATCTCTCCAGCCCCAAGAAGTTTAATTTTTAAAAGTTCAA
>NW_008336787.1:0-241 GCF_000622305.1 Nannospalax galili
AGTTGCTGTAAAATGAATAATTTCTCCCTGGGTAATGGCCACTGTTCCACCAAGACTGGTTCTTGGTTGGTACAATCGAGGCAGGGAGTTTGGTAATCAACAGTGGCCCTTAGAATTGGGGGTCCTTTTGTTTTAGGGACCTCATCTGATCATCTATTTTGAGGCATTTTTCTTTAGACCCACTAGTAATAACTACATTGAGGTCTTCCAAGATATCTCGTCCTAGGAGGTTTGTAGCTAT
>NW_008336788.1:0-1823 GCF_000622305.1 Nannospalax galili
AAAATGAAATAAACAATTTAAACAGATCTATAACAAGCAAGGAGACTGAAGAGGTAACTAAAAATCTCCCAATGAAAATTAAGGCCAGGATGAATTGGATTGGTTACATAATTCAACCAGGCTCTTAAAGAATAAGTAACTCCAATCCTTCACTAATTATTCTAGAAAATAGAAAATTGGCTTCCAAATCATTTTATGAAGCTAGCATTGCACCACAAGCAAAAACAGATGAAGACACAACAAAAAACTCTAGCCCAATCTCCCTGATGAAAATAGACACAAAATTTCTCAATAAAATACTTGCAAACCAGATTCAAGAATACATCAAAAAGATCACTAACCATGATCAAGTTGTCTTCGTTCCAGGAATTTAGGAATGGTTCAATATATGTAAATCAATAAATATAATTTACCACATAAACACAGGAAACACATGATCATCTCAGTATATAACAGAAGAGGCCTTTGACAAAATCCAACATCCATTCATGGTAAAAGTCCTGGAGAGACTAGGGATGGGGCCATAATGTTTATGTGATTTTGACATAATAAAGCTTATGTACAACAAGCCTACAATCAACATCATACTAAATGGAGAAACACACAAAGCATTCCCATGACAATCAGAAACAAGGCAAAGGTGTCCACTCTCCACTGTTATTCAATATAGCATTCAAAGCCTTAGCTAGAATGTGCTGGTAAGCTCTGTCAGCTTTATACCAACCTAGACCAATCTGAGAAAATGGAGTCTCAATCAAGTAATTGCCTCCATTAGATTGGCCTGTGGGCATGTCTGTCTGTGGGACAGTCTCTTTATTGTTATTTATTGCAGGAGGGCCTGGCCCACTGTGGATGGTGCCATCCCTACACACTTGGGCCTGGGCTGTATAAGAAATGTAGCTGAGCAAGCCAGGGGAAGCAAGCCAGTAAGCAGAGTTCCTCCATGGTCTCTTGTTAGCACTGCCTCCAGGTTCCTGCCTTGAGTTCTAGCATGCTTTCCCTCACAGATGGACTGGGCCTTGGAAGTGTAAGATACAATAACCCTTTCCTTCACCACTTAATTTTGGTCAGTGTTTTATCACAGCAATAGAGAGTAAACTAGGAAGTGGAACAAGAAGACAAAAAGGAACACAAACAGCAAAGGAAATCGATGTAATCCTGTTTGAAAGGATAAAATGCTATACATAACACACTCTAAAGACACACCAGAAAACTCCTAGAACTAAACACTTTCAGCAAAGTGGCAGGACACAAAATTGACATACAAAAATAGTAGCCTTTCAATATATCAATGACAAATTAAGAAAGAAATCAGAGAAACAACCTCATTCACGATAGCCTCAAAACAAACAAAAATGTTGGAATAAACTTGACCAAGGTCACGAAAAATCTCTAGAATGAAAACTGAAACACTGAAGGACATTGAAGAAGACACTAAAATATGGAACGCTCTCCTGTGATCATGGATTGGAAGAATTAAGATTTCAAAAATGGCTATCCTCCCCATCAAAATTCCAGCAGAATTTTCAGAAACTTTTCACTGAAATGTTTTTAAATCTAGGATTTCATATGGAAACACAAAAGACTGAATGGCTAAAGCAATCATGAACAAAAATTATGCTGGGGGTATCACTATACCTGATTTCAAGTTATACTATAGAGCTGTAGTAACACAAGTATTGGCAAACAGGTTTAGGTTGCCTCTTTTTGAGTCATCGGTCAAGGTGCCCTACGAACTCTCAAAACAATACAGGCTATTACCATTGCTCTCGGTTAGCCACTGGAACTGGAAGGTAAGATCTGGTTGCTGAACAAATCACATA
>NW_008336789.1:0-417 GCF_000622305.1 Nannospalax galili
AGAGTTGCGAAGTCAAATTTGAACATTGTGAAGTCATATTGTAATATTCAGAATATTTTGGAATATTTTCATGTCACATTGGGTCATGGTGGCGTCACAATGGAGCATTGTGACTTCAGATTTTAACAGTTAGATGGCACATTGGAGCATTGTGATGTCACATTTGAGGATTGTGATGTGACAAGGGAATATTGTCAAGGCATATTTTAACATTGTGAAGATATATTGGAGAAATATAATCACACTTGGGGAGTTAGTGATGGAACTTTGGAGCATTGTGGTGTCATATTGAAGCACTGTGAAATCAAATTTGTACATTGTGAAGTCACACTGTAACACTCTAAATGGCATTTTGGAATATTTTTCTGTCACATTGGAGCATTCTGATGGTACATTGGAGCATTGTGATGTCACATT
>NW_008336790.1:0-369 GCF_000622305.1 Nannospalax galili
CACACACACACACACACACACAGAGAAATGAAACTATTTGTATATATAAAAGAACCATGTGTATTTATTCTCTGTCTCTCTGTGTCTGTCTCTGTCTCTGTCTCTCTCTCTCTCTCTCTCTCTCTCTCTCTCTCTCTCTCTCTCTCTCTCTCTGTGTGTGTGTGTGTGTGGTTCTGGTGATGGAACTCAGCGTTTTGTATGTGCGACGCAAGTGCCCTACCACGACTACATCCCCAGCCCTGATTTATAGCAGTGTTATCTGTAACAGACAAACACTAGAAGCAACTGTATTGCCCATCAAATGGATAAATACATTTAGACTTTGCAGATAATGAATAATAGACATGAAATAACAAACCACTGTATGCA
>NW_008336791.1:0-1012 GCF_000622305.1 Nannospalax galili
TCACAGGATAGAGTCCGAGTAGTCCAACAATGGCTGCACCACACTGGAAAGACTAAGAATCCTTAGTCGCTCAGGCACAAGGCTGGATGTCTCAGTAGTCCCAATCCGGTGCTGAAGGTCTGACAAATTCCAAAATATCAGCTACTCTTCAGTCTACAACAGCAAGATGAACTCACCAGCGAGAGGGAAGGCAAGCAGCAAAACGCCTGGCATTCTGCTCTGCCTTGGTCTTGTATACCAGCTGCCATCAGAAGGTAACGCCCACATTTAGGGTGTGTCTTGCAGCTTTAGATGATCCAATTAAGAAGATCTCTTTCATTTCAGTTAATCCCTGATCCAATCAAGTTGACACGCAGGACTAGCCATCACAAGTGGCTAACTTGGGAGAGAAGAAGTGGCATGGAAAAATGACCCCAGTGTCTCGCTCTTGTGGACACGAGAGGGGGTTGAGACTGCAGGCCCATGATGCATGGGCAAAAACTAACAGAGACTATGGATGGGCACGGAGCCATCAGGAACAGAGGGCCGAGCCACACAGACCTGCGTGCCAGGTGTCCGGTGTTTATTTCTTTGTAAATTGCTCCCCAACACCCTCCAAAATATATTAACTTTGGAAAATTCTGTTAAAGAAAGGTTATATGGTTTGTCTAATAGCCCCAAGGTTAAGGGAACCTAGAAAACTCAGGCAACAAATAGGCACCAGTGTACAGGATGATGGTGGTAGGATTGAGATACCACGGGAATTTGAAAAACACTGGAGAGCTAATGGTGGCACAGTGTTTTATAAGATATGTAACTAAAAAGATTCCATGCATAAAGAAGCGTGGGACACCACTGTGTTGTAAAGGTTGGGAAACAGCCCAATTACAGGTGTATGAAGATTTGTTACCGATTATAGAAAGCTAGGAAAACTGTTGCTGACCTTGGACACTAGTAGTGATGTCAGAAGGGGTGCATGGCAATTTTGCATAATAAAAGATGTGCCCAAGGCATGGAAAGCTGAAAAGCCTGG
>NW_008336792.1:0-289 GCF_000622305.1 Nannospalax galili
CAAAAGAGAGAACCAGAAGCTTAGACGAACCAGCATTTCTTGCCCAAAAAGTAAACCGTAAAGACACATAATGTTCACAAAAAGAAGCAGACCTAAACTTGAAGGTTTGAATCTCACACAAGAATCAGAAACTACAAAAGAAATCCACATGTCAAAGTCACAGAGAAAAAATAATGACATGAAAAACCAAAATAACATATCCCCAACAAATACCAGTAATCCTCTAGAGGAGCACAATGAGAACCCCCTAGAGACAATGCAGGACATGGAACTCAAAAGAACAATGATG
>NW_008336792.1:584-1365 GCF_000622305.1 Nannospalax galili
GAATGGCCTATGCAGGAATTGTGTGACACCATAAAAAGACCAAATTTATGAATCATGGACATACAGGAAGAAGAAGGATCCAAGGATAATGGCATGGACCAGATCTTCAACAGAATCGTGGAAGAAAAGTTCCCAAAATTAAAGAAAGACATGCCCATACAAATACAAGAAGCATATAGAACACCAAACAGATAGCAAAACTTTCCATGGCACATCATAGTAAAAACCTTAAACACACAAAACAAAGACACAATACTGAAAGCTGCAAAAGAGAAACAACAAGTCACATATAAAGGAAAACCCATTAGGATTACAGCTGATGTTTCAGTGCAAACTATGAAAGCCAGAGGAGCCTGGACCAAAGTATTCCCAGTTTTAAATAACCACAGATGCCAACCCAGATTACTATACCTAGCCAAAATGTCTATTATAGTTGAAGGGGAAAGAAAAATTTTCCATGACATAAATAGGCTGAAGGAATTCATGTCCACAAAACCAGCTCTTCAGAGAGTTCTGGAAGCAATACAAAGAGCTGAAGAAAGGAATGACTATACCCAAGGGGTTGAGGAAAGAAATTCAATGAAGGTATAACTGTGGAAAAGTACAGCTATATGAAGAATGTAAACAGAAATAAAAATGACAGGATTCAATACCCATCTTTCAACAATAACTTTAAATATTAATGGACTGACCTCCCCAGGCAACAGACACAGACTATGTGAATGGATTTAAAAACAAAACCCATCTTTTTGTTGTCTGCAAGAAACTCGTCTCACTTTCA
>NW_008336793.1:0-315 GCF_000622305.1 Nannospalax galili
CTATCATGGTTTTCCCACTTAAGGTGCCCCCACTACCCCCTTTCTTCCTTATTAATACCCTTGTTCCTATGATCCTATATCTGTTGAACAGCTTCTTTCTCCTTATCCCCTAGGTTCCTCATACACCCTTCCCTCCCCCCTCCCTTACTCTAACCCAATTTTTATCCATATCTCCCTTCTTAAGGTCTGTTGCCTGCTATTCTTCTCCTTCAGGTTATTTTTTTTCCTTTTCCTCACTGCTGGTTCCTGCAGTTATGTCTGTTAGCATACATATTTATCAGAGTCTGATCCTAGGATCCACATATGAGGGAGAAC
>NW_008336794.1:0-737 GCF_000622305.1 Nannospalax galili
AAGATTTTCTACATAGTTCTTGTCTGGATAACCACTCTGTTGATGAGAATGTGATCTGGATGTCATCCCCTGTCACTGCCTTTGAGTCATCATGTGATTTTAGATCTCATAGTGTTTCTTTTATGAAATTGCGTGTCCTGTGTTTGGTAAATATGTTTAGGATTACATAGCCTCTCCACGGATATTTCTTAATGACTATAAAATTTCGTTTTCTATCCCTTCTGCCTAGTTTTGGATTGAAGTTTATTTTAACATAAACCAGAATAGCCACATCTGCTTTTTTTCTTAGGTCCATTTGCTTTGAAAGCCTGGTGTTTCTTTTATGAAATTGCGTGTCCTGTGTTTGGTAAATATGTTTAGGATTACATAGCCTCTCCACGGATATTTCTTAATGACTATAAAATTTCCTTTTCTATCCCTTCTGCCTAGTTTTGGATTGAAGTTTATTTTAACATAAACCAGAATAGCCACATCTGCTTTTTTTCTTAGGTCCATTTGCTTTGAAAGCCTATTTCCATCCTTTTATTCTTAAGGTGGCATCTATTTTTAATAGTCAGTTGTATTTTTGAAGGCAGCAAAAAGATATCATCCATTTCTAATCCAGTCAATTAATCTTTATCTTGTTATTGAGAATTAAGAGAGTTAACATTGAGTTATTTCTCACCAATATTTCTTAAATCCTGTTGTTTTGTTGTGGTGGTTTTGTTTTCTTTGTCGTCTTTTGATTAACTGCTCTG
>NW_008336795.1:0-2727 GCF_000622305.1 Nannospalax galili
GTATATTGGGTAGAGGTTGGGGACAGTCCCTGGATCAGGACCCTTCTTTCTTTGGCCTGGTACTTCCAAGTTCATCTCTGTTCATCTCTTAAAGTATCCTGATCCTGGAGCCCTAGGAAGTATTAGGGCTGCAGGAAGTCACCCCTCCAACTAACACGCACACACACATACACACACACACACACACGCATGCACACACACACACACACGCGTGCACACACACGCACGCACACACACATACACGCACACACACACACGCACGCACACATACGCGCACACACATACACACACATACACGCGCATGCACACACACACACACACACACACCTCTTTTGGGGCCTCAGAAGCTTTTGGATGATACTTCAGGTTCCAGAGGCTGGATTGGCTCAGTCACACATCTCAGAACTGTTGCCCAGTTTGTGAAATCCCCATTCACCTGAAGGTATCAGGATACCAGGATTTTTGTAGCCAAAAACATGTGTTGTCTCCTGGTCCAAACCCCTTCATCTCTTTGTTTTCTCATCTGTAAAATGGGAGCAATAATTCCCGTCCCTCCCTCCATGGTAGATTTGCTGTATTGAATGAGCAGGTTTGGGGGGTGGGTAGGGTGGGGGCTTGTTATTCTTGAAAGTTCCTTACTAATTTCTCATAGATGTCAGGACAGTAGAGGCCTGCAAAGAGGGTGAGAGGGATGGCAGAAGTGGTTCCAACTCCAGGAGGGGGGTCAGCTCTGAACAATGACTAATTCCTGAGCTGGGGCTCTTGCAAGGGAGGTGTTTGGCCTTATGAGTCCCTATCTTCCTCCTTTGAGTGAAGGCTCAGCCCAGGGACTGAAGGAAAAGACACAGACTCAGGGCATCAGGGTGGTTAAGCCTGAAGAAGAATTTTCAGTAGGAGAATCACACCAGTTCTAACATGGTTATAAAGTCATCTAAACCACTGGTTTTAAACTCTCCTCCTCTTCTTCCTCCTCCTTTTCCCCCTCCTCCTCCCCTCTTCCTCCTCCTCCTTCCTCTTCCCCCTTCTCTTCTTCCTCTTCCTCCTTCTCCTCTTCCTCCTCCTCCTTCTCCTTTTAAAAGCAGAACCCTTTCTTCAACAAGACCTTAGCATGAATGAACATCTTATCAGTCACTTCTGATAATCATGGAGACCCTGGGAACCACCACTGGTGTATTGTGTGCACAGGCAAATAAAAGTCTTAAGAGGGGACAGATGGAATGTGACCAAAGTCACACAATAAACCAGTGGTTAAGATTAAATTACTGAGAAAACATACCTCAAATGCAACTCTGCCCCTCAGCACAATGGTCTCCAGGACAATGCAAACTCAGAGAAAAGTAAGGTGTTGCCTCATTTAGAGTTCAATTACACAACCTGAGGACAGGCTCCCTTTGGGGTGTGGGGCAGGAAATGGTGACCATTTATGATACTGTCAAATCTCAACAGGCCTTCTTGGAAATAACAAGCTATCATGATGATATGACCGAATGTTTCTGAGACATGGATCCCCTTGCTAAAATAAAGAAGCAGGTGAGGTAAAACTGGACTCCTGGAAACCCTCCTGGCTGTTTAGGCCTTAGCTTTCTTTCATGGCTCCTCAGAACACTAGTGGCCAGATGGTACCAGTGGCTAAAGTGATTGTCTATCTTCACAAAGGGCCCCAGGTGGCTCCCACCCATGGGCACAGGCACTTATGTGAGCCGCAAGTCAGCAAGTGACTTCTTGGACTCCTGGGCGAGCTTCCTGCCAGGTGCCTCAATGCTAGCACAGTCTACATGGGAAAGGACAGGGCAGTGAAGCACCCAAGGCCAGTCACATGGCTTTATCTCTTCATCATTCACCTCAGCAACCAAGGTCTCCCATTAGCAGACCTGGGGGAGGGGCTGTTCTGAGGTCTGTCTGGCTCCTGGCAACCAGGACCAAACAGGGTTAGCACGAAGGCTTAAGGACTGGAAAATATAAGGAAGGGGAAACAACCACTCAGAGCTGGCCTCTGGGGGCCCTCTGGGAGTTCCCATGGCTCTGGCTCACAGCTGGTTCCATGTGGTTTACCCGGATAGGAGAGCTGGGGGCTGGAGGCAGTGGCCAGGGGTTATACCACCGCATGGACTCTTGGCTGGAGAAGTTCTTCCACCAGCAGCTGTGCCGCTAAACTCTTCAAGACGCTCAGTACTCTGGTTAAGCATTTCTGTGGTCAACGTGAAAGCTGCTGTGTCTCACGTTCTTCATCTATCTAGGTACCTTCTCACAGTGCATTCTCTGAGGGACGTGGGCACTTGGTAGTAGAGCTTGGAGTGGTTTCCTGACTTTGGATGGGATCCATTATCATTTCGAATGTTTTGACATGGGTGCTCCCTGGAAATCTTTGAAAACAAAGAAGTTAAAAAAAAAAAAGCCTAGCTTGGTGGAACCACAGTATATGAAACTGTGTACGTGGCCCAACTCCCATGATCCTCAGGGCATGGAGGAGCAGGGAAGGAAGGGGGCCAGGAAGGAGAGCAGTCTTGAGTCCCTTTAACCACTAGACAGGAGTTGGTCTTCCTAGGGATGCTTGTAAAGGAACCCCTTCATCAAGGAGAGAAAACTAGTCTTTGAAATCCTTCAAGACTCAGCTTTCAGACAGGAATAAGGACTGCAACTTGGATCACCTGGGGCCTTTGCCTGCTTTGTGCTGAGTTTAGTGCAGTCACAGATTATGAGAGGCATTTATATTAGTGACATTTTATC
>NW_008336796.1:0-254 GCF_000622305.1 Nannospalax galili
ACATTGTGATGGCACAATGGGATATTGTGAAGACATATTGTAACATTGTGAAGGCAATTTGATGCAATATAATTGCACATGGGGCTATAGAGTTTTCAGATTGGAGCCTTGTGATGACACATTGGGGCATTGTGATGTCACATTGGAGGATTGTGAGGGGACATGCATTACCATGTTTGCATATTGAGCAGGATGAAAGAACAATGGATTATTGTAATGACACAATGGCACATTTTGATGTCTCAATGAGCATA
>NW_008336797.1:0-294 GCF_000622305.1 Nannospalax galili
AGAGAATAATCAAATGTCAGCTTTTACCGTGACATACGTTTTGGGTCTTTAACTTAAAATTAAAAATTCAGCTAAATCTCCAATGAATGACAGCTCTCCAGAGGTGATCTTCTAAACTGAATAGTAAAAAACACACTCCTTAAATTCAGTGTATCTTGTTTGAGAACATAAGGTTGAATGGAGAATGTGGAGAGTGATGGTTAGTTTAAATATCAACTCAACACAATTTAGAAGGACCTGGGCAGAGTCTCAATTAAGGATGTTATCTAGAGCAGGTCTGCCTGAGGGGATCGT
>NW_008336798.1:0-462 GCF_000622305.1 Nannospalax galili
CCATCTTGTAATGGCGTCTGCAGGGACGGCAGGCGGCTCCCCACAAATAATAAAGATAAATGACATCATAACTCATGTTTTCTATAGATACCTAGTATCTATAGAACATTCCATTCAAACACTATAGAATTCACATTCTTCTCAGAAGTCCATGGAACTTTCACTGAAATAATATAACAAATAAAATAAAACTATAATATAACAAATATAATAAGTATAACAAATATACAAACATAATAAAAATTAAATAACTCCTTGTACTTTATTTGACCACAATAGACTAAAGCTAGATATCAACAGCAATGAAAACTACAGAAAATATACACAGTCATGGAGATTGAACAACATGCACTACTGAATGACAAACGAATTACTGAAGAAATAAAATGAAAGTAAAAATGTCCTAGAATTGAATGACAGTGAATAAACAACATATCAGAATCTATGGGACACAATGAATGC
>NW_008336798.1:2019-5656 GCF_000622305.1 Nannospalax galili
ATTTAGAGTTATAGTACAGAGCCATAGTAATAAAAACAGCATAGTACCGGCAGAAAAGCACTGCTCAATGGAATAAAACTGATATAAGCCCATGTTCCTACAGCACCTGATTTTACAAAGAGGAAGAAAGAAAGAAGAAAGAAAGAAGAAAGAGAGAGGGAGAGAGGGAGAGAGGGAGGGAGAGAGGGAGAGGGGAGGGGAGGGGAGGGGAAAGGAGAAGAGACGAGAAGAGAGGAGAGGAGAGGAGAGGAGAGGAGAAAGATTGGAGAAGAACCCAGCATCTTCAACAAATGGTTCTGGGAAAACTGGACAGCTCCATGTAAAAGTATGAAACTCAATCCTGTCTCTCACCCTGTACAAAAATCATTCCAGGTACATCAAGGACCTCAGTATAAAAGCTGAAACTCTGAATCTGCTAGAGGAAAAGTTACGGACTACACTTCAACTTAATGCACACATAAGGACTTTCTGAAGAGGGCTCTCGTAGCACAGGATTTAAGAACAATTGAAAAATGGGATCTCAGGGAACTAAAAATATTCTGTACAACAAAGGCCACCACCAACTGAGTAGAGACAGACTACAGACTGGGAAAAATATTTGTCATCTGTATGTCAGCTAGACGGTTATCTAGACTATACCAAGTACTTAAAAAAATCTGAACACCCCCCAAAAAAGGTGATTTTAAAAAATGGGGTATGGAACTAAATGAGTTATAAAACAAGAAATACAAATGGCTAAGGAGTATTTTTTAAAAGTCAACATCCTTAGTGATTAGGGAGGGGCAAATTAAAACTACTTTGAGATTTCATCTCACCCTACTCAGAATGGCTAAAATCAAGAAAAGAAATGAGAGTCAGCAAATGCTGACCCCGATGGTGGAGTGAAAACTGGTATAGCCGCCGTGGAAATCAGTGTGGAGCTCCCTCAGAAAGCTAGAAAAAGAACTACCATTTGACCCAACTGTGCCACTCCTGGGCATTTACCCAAAGGATTCTAGATCCTACTACAGAAATACTTACTCACTGTTGCTCTATTCACATATCTAGGAAATGGAAACAGCCTAAATGTCCATCAACTGATGAATGGATAATGAAAATGTGGTACATATATATACACAACAGAATTTTATTCAGCTGTAATTATAATGAAATGGATGAAGCCAAAAGTAATCATTCTGAGGGAGGTAACCCAGACCCAGAGAGGCAAGCATGGCCTGTTCTCTCCCATACGTGGATGCCAGCTGTGAATGAGGGAGGTAACCCAGACCCAGAGAGACAAGCATGGCCTGTTCTCTCCCATACGTGGATGCCAGCTGTGAATGAGGGAGGTAACCCAGACCCAGAGAGACAAGCATGGCCTGTTCTCTCCCATACGTGGATGCCAGCTGTGAATGAGGGAGGTAACCCAGACCCAGAGAGACAAGCATGGCCTGTTCTCTCCCATACGTGGATGCCAGCTGTGAATGAGGGAGGTAACCCAGACCCAGAGAGACAAGCATGGCCTGTTCTCTCCCATACGTGGATGCCAGCTGTGAATGAGGGAGGTAACCCAGACCCAGAGAGACAAGCATGGCCTGTTCTCTCCCATACGTGGATGCCAGCTGTGAATGAGGGAGGTAACCCAGACCCAGAGAGACAAGCATGGCCTGTTCTCTCCCATACGTGGATGCCAGCTGTGAATGAGGGAGGTAACCCAGACCCAGAGAGACAAGCATGGCCTGTTCTCTCCCATACGTGGATGCCAGCTGTGAATGAGGGAGGTAACCCAGACCCAGAGAGACAAGCATGGCCTGTTCTCTCCCATACGTGGATGCCAGCTGTGAATGAGGGAGGTAACCCAGACCCAGAGAGACAAGCATGGCCTGTTCTCTCCCATACGTGGATGCCAGCTGTGAATGAGGGAGGTAACCCAGACCCAGAGAGACAAGCATGGCCTGTTCTCTCCCATACGTGGATGCCAGCTGTGAATGAGGGAGGTAACCCAGACCCAGAGAGACAAGCATGGCCTGTTCTCTCCCATACGTGGATGCCAGCTGTGAATGAGGGAGGTAACCCAGACCCAGAGAGACAAGCATGGCCTGTTCTCTCCCATACGTGGATGCCAGCTGTGAATGAGGGAGGTAACCCAGACCCAGAGAGACAAGCATGGCCTGTTCTCTCCCATACGTGGATGCCAGCTGTGAATGAGGGAGGTAACCCAGACCCAGAGAGACAAGCATGGCCTGTTCTCTCCCATACGTGGATGCCAGCTGTGAATGAGGGAGGTAACCCAGACCCAGAGAGACAAGCATGGCCTGTTCTCTCCCATACGTGGATGCCAGCTGTGAATGAGGGAGGTAACCCAGACCCAGAGAGACAAGCATGGCCTGTTCTCTCCCATACGTGGATGCCAGCTGTGAATGAGGGAGGTAACCCAGACCCAGAGAGACAAGCATGGCCTGTTCTCTCCCATACGTGGATGCCAGCTGTGAATGAGGGAGGTAACCCAGACCCAGAGAGACAAGCATGGCCTGTTCTCTCCCATACGTGGATGCCAGCTGTGAATGAGGGAGGTAACCCAGACCCAGAGAGACAAGCATGGCCTGTTCTCTCCCATACGTGGATGCCAGCTGTGAATGAGGGAGGTAACCCAGACCCAGAGAGACAAGCTTAAATTCTCAAACAATAAATTTTAAAAAATAAATGCTAAATGTTACTAATTTTTGATCATTACGCATCTTACCTGTGTCTAGAAAAATCACACTGCATCCCATAAATATACAGACATTATGAATTAGTTAAAAAGTAATAATTTAAAAATTGTCACAGAAACCGGGTCTCTCGCGGCACTGAGGACCAGGACTCGGAAATCAAGATGTTGGCCTGCAATTCCCCATCTGAAGCCTCCAGAGAAGAAACTGTTGCCTCTTCCAGCTCCAGGTGGCCCCAGATGTTTCCTGCAGCAACACTGTTACAGCCTCTGCTTTAAGGCTATGACCCTGTTTTTTGTGTATATTTGTGTCTTTCTACTTTACTTTTCATAAAGATACCAGCCACATTTGATTTGGGCTACCCATTTCCAGCATGACCCCTTCTTAAACTAATAGCATCTTCCAAGATCCTATGTCCAAATAAGAAAACACTTCCTGAGGTTCTGAGTCTATATGAACTTTGGGGTGATGCCATTCCCGTGTAAATTGCATTCTGACTTAGCAGCCCAACCCGGAGCCTACATCCTAAACCCCTGCCCTAGGTCCCCTCCTGGGTGTCCCCATGCTCTACCCTTTGTATTCCCGAACCACACAATGTCAAACCTCACTCCTGCCTGCCGGGAGCTGATTTCTGAACAAAAAAGAAACAAGGAGAGGGGACACAAGTCACTAAATAATCCATGTGAACTTCTAGGAGCGAGGAAGTGTCGAGCGAGAGACAGAACCTGAGGCCCAGCAGCCCCTGGCCTGGGTAAGAAAAAAGGCCTGGGATGGAGCCAAGGGCAGGCGCCAGCAGATAGCCTTCCAGACAAGCGTGAAGGCACCCAGGGTGGGGGCGGGAGACTTTAGAGTTGCTTCAAAGACAAGTAGAGGAACAGAGATTTAATTTGAAAGGGAAAAAAATTTAATAGGGACCAAAATGATAAAATTTGGGTTTAAAGACTCCT
>NW_008336799.1:0-269 GCF_000622305.1 Nannospalax galili
TTCCCCTTTGGTCTCTGATTTTGTTGATTTGGAGGTGCTCTTTGTTTCTTTTGGTTAACTTGGCTAGCGGTCTGTCAATCTTGTTAATCTTTTAAAAGAACCAGCTCTTGGAATTGTTGATTCTTTGTATTGTTTTCTTTGTTTCAATTTCATTAATTTCTACCCTGATTTTTGGTATTTCTTCTTGTCAGCTGGGTTTGGGTTTTGTTTGCTCTTGATTCTCAAGTGTGTTGAGTTGCAATGTTAAGTCATTTATTTGTATTCTTTCC
>NW_008336800.1:0-493 GCF_000622305.1 Nannospalax galili
TGCCCCCACTGACATGCATTTGATCATGTGACCTGCAACCTCTACCGTAAATATGGTCCTGTCACCTGACCCTCTGACGTGTAGATGATCGTGTCACCTGCCCCCTGTGACATGCAGATGGTCGTCAACCTGCTCGTCTGACGTGCATTCGTGTCACCTGCCCCCTCTGACTTGCACATGGTCGTATCACTTAACCCCTCTGACATGCACATGGTTGTGTCACAGGCACACTCTGACTTGCAGATGGTGGAGTTACCTGCCACCTCTGACGTGTAGATGGTCTTGTCACATACCCCTTCTGATGTGCACATGTTAGTGTCACCTGACCTCTTTGACGTACACATGGTCGTGTCACCTGTTGTCTCTGCCCTAAAGATGGTCCTGTCACCTGCACTCTCGGACGTGCAAATGGTTATCACTTGCCACTCTCACGTGCAGATGCTCGTGTAACCTGCCCCCTCGGAAGTGCACATGGTCATGTCACCTGCCCGCT
>NW_008336801.1:0-377 GCF_000622305.1 Nannospalax galili
GTATTGTTTAATTCATATGTCTTTCTGTTAACTCTCTGCCCTGTTGACCTAGCTAATGGAGATAGTGGCATATTGAAGCCCCCTAGTATTAATGAGTTGGGGTTAATCTGCATCTTAAAGTCCTGTAGTATTGTTTTTATGAAGTTGGGTGCACCAGAGTTTGGTGAATATATGTTCATGATTGTAATATCTTCTTTTTTATTGTTTCTTTGATCAGAATGAAGTGGCCCTCTTTATCTCTTCTGATTAGTTTTAGTTTGAAGTCTATTTTTTTCAGATATTAGAATTGCTATGCCTGCTTTTTCCTTAGTACCATTTGCTTGGCATATATTTTTTCCATCCTTTCACCTTAAGATAGTGTCTGTCCTTGAAAGTGA
>NW_008336802.1:0-242 GCF_000622305.1 Nannospalax galili
AACATTGAATTAATACTCACCTGTAAGTTTCCAAATAATGTCATTAAGAAAGCCCACAGCATGTACCCTAACAGTGAATTGAATATTATATTTGAATAGATTGCTGCACAAAATAGACAACATTGAATTAATATTCACCTGAAAGTTTCCCAATATGTAAACCAATATTTAATGAAAATTCTCTATAAATCAAATATTTTTATGCTTTCAATACAGTACACCAAGACTTATATAACTCTATC
>NW_008336803.1:0-264 GCF_000622305.1 Nannospalax galili
AGAGAGAGAGAGAGAGAGAGAGAGAGAGAGAGAGAGAGAGAGAAACTTAAACTTAAGATGATAAATGAACTCATCAGATCCTAGTGTTTGGAGTCTGAATATAGCCAAAAGCCCTTGTAGCCAGGCATCATTTTTAACAGAAAATCAGCAATATTTATAGTGAAATATACTGCTTCTCAATATATATGGTGTGATTATCTGTGATTTTATTCGATTACACAAAATTCCTAAAGTGTGTTTATATAAAGCATTCTAACTTTGAAT
>NW_008336804.1:0-323 GCF_000622305.1 Nannospalax galili
CTGCAAGAACAGCCAGTGTTCTTAACCACTGAGCCATCTCTCCAGCCTCCTTATTTTTATTTTTTTGAGATGAGGGTCTCTCTATGTAGACCAGACTGGCCTTGAACTCACAAAGCCCCACTCTGTCTTCCAAATGCTGGGATTAAAGGTGTGTGCCACAATACCTGGGGGCCATTTTGTTTTTAATTCTGTGTGTGTGTGTAAGTATGTCCACATGAGTCAAGTCCTGAAGAGGCCAGAAGAAAACTGTTGAATCCCCTGGAGCTGAAGTTGTAGGCAGTTGTGAACCACTTGATGCGGGTGCTGGGAGCCCAAATTGGGTC
>NW_008336805.1:0-1354 GCF_000622305.1 Nannospalax galili
TTTTCCTTCTCTTCACTACCACACAAGCTCTATTTCTCAGAGTTAAGGGACCAGGCAGGAGGCTGTTTGCCCTCCCCACCTTCAGCCTTGCTCTCTCTGATGCGTTTTAGTCTAATTGGTAGCACCCAAGTCTCCTGGAGTCCCCCTGCTGCTGTAGCCCATTGTTAGGTGGAATTTCTAGGAGACTCACTGCTGCCCTCAGTCCCATAAGCTCATCTGAACACACACATACATACACACACACACACACACACACACACCCCACACACAATTTCTCCTTCCAGTCTATTAATTTATCATTTTAAACTAGCTTGTTTTGGTATATTTCCCTGTGTAGCTAAGGCTGGCTTGGAACTAACTATGTATCCTAGGCTGGCCTTGAATTTGCCATTCTTCTGCGTCTGCCTTGTGAGCGCTGGTTTCACAGGTGTGTGCCAGACTCCATCCTGTTTAGATGGAAATTTGGCTCTCTCCTTACGGATTCCCACCTGGGCACTGAAGCTCATCCCCATTCTTGTCTTTTAGAGGCCGGCCGCCTACCCATCCCATTCCTTCTATGCATTTAAAGATGAGCAAGACTCTCTTATCTTTAAGAACTATCCTTCCTCAGAGTCCATTATTTCCTATGGTTACCACTATTTCTCTCTTGCCCTCCTGAAGTTTCCAATGACTTCTGTAGGGTTTTATTGATGAAGAAGAGGAAAACCCTCCTATTTCGCAGGACAGTTGACAAAAGTCAGTGCCTCAAGATGACTTAACAGGTTCAAAGTCTGATTCTCTTTGTCACACTGGGAATACTTCTAATTACCAGAGAAATAATGTAATCATCAAGTTTTCTTGGCTCTATGGTTTCTTCTCTATCCTCAGTTTTAGTCCATATCACCAGAGATAATTGGGAATTTGTTCTAGAACACAGCATTTATTGCATCAAAAATACCTACCCTATTTCAGTTTGAAGTCACAGTAATGCAAGTAGCCTCCAAAACAGCCTCCAATGGTTTCAGGCTCCAGACATTCATTCCCTTGTATAATCCCTTCTTCCAGTAGGAGCAGGTCCTGACAACTTATTTATAGTGAAGAAAAGATAGCACTAGTCCTGGGAGGTCATGAGATTAGGTTATACAAATGCTGTGACTCCATCTTCCTGATTCTATCTTAGACTTTCTTATTTACTGCAATATGTCAGCTTTCCTCTAGAAAAGCAGACAGGGTAAGGAAGCCAGAGAGGCTCCTCCAGCCAAGAGAAAGGAAGGGACTAAGCCCCTCAGCCCAACATCCGAAGAACCAGGTCTTCCGGAAAGTCATGCCTGTGAATAGGGAAGCTCATCTTTCCGTTCTCAAGTTTCTATATGAC
>NW_008336806.1:0-284 GCF_000622305.1 Nannospalax galili
CCACCATTTGTCGCGAGCATCATGTTCCCCGTACGGGCCACCATTTGTCGTCTTTCCGGGACTCTGCTGGACAGAGTCCCGGCTTACGACATGCCTCCCTTTGCCTCCTGAGTGCTGGGAACATAAAACATTTTTTTTGAGACAGGGTCTCAGGATGTCAGTATGTCACCCTGGCTGACCTTAAAGTTCACTATATAGACCAGTCTGGCCTTGAATTCACAGAGAATTGCCTGCCTCTGCCTCCTGAGTGCTAGGATTAAAGGCAATCAAAAGCATGTACCACC
>NW_008336807.1:0-761 GCF_000622305.1 Nannospalax galili
ACAAAGAGAGGATACTGAAAGCAGCCAAAGAAAAACAAGTCACATAAAAAGGAAAGCCCATCAGAATTTCAGTTGACTTATCAATGCAAAGTATGAAAGCCAGAAGAGCCTAAACCAAGGAATTTCCAGTTCTACATAACAATGAATGCCAGCCCAAAGTACTTTACCCAGCAAAAATGTCTATTATAGTTGAGGGGAAAGAAATATCTTCCATGACACGAATAGCCTGATAAAATCATGTCCACAAAACCAACCCTTCAAAGAATACTTGAAGCGATACAGAGAGCAGAGAAACAACTATACCACAGGGGCAATGAAAGAAAATACATAAAGGTATAATTGAGGAAACACAAAATTAGACAGAGAACATAAACAGAAATCAAAACTATGGCAACCTATACACATCTTTCAATAATAACTTTAAAAATCAATGGACAAGTTAAGCCTAAGTGTTAGTGTTAGGGTCAAGATTAGGGTTAGCATTAGAAACAGATTTAAGGTTAGGTTAAGGTTTAGGGATAGGGTTAGAGCTGTAGCTAAGCTTAGGGCTAGGTACAGGCCTATGGAAAGGATAGGAACAGGGTTAGTGTTAGTTTTAGGGTTGTGACTAGGGTAAGGGTCTCTGCTAGGTCTGGGCTAGGCCTAAGGCTGTAGTTAGAGCTCTTGCTAGGCTGTGGAAAGGGCTATATAAAAGGTTGTTAGGTCCAAGGCTATGGCCATAGTCTAGGGCAGAGGTCATGCTTAGGGTTAGTCTTAGGGCC
>NW_008336808.1:0-661 GCF_000622305.1 Nannospalax galili
TCCAATCAAGTTGACACCCAGGATTAGCCATCACAGTGCTTAAGTGGAATATTTGAAAGATGTCTGTTAGGCCCATTTAATGAATAGTATCATTGAATCCTGATGTCTCTCTGTTTATTCTTTGTCCAGTTGACCTGTTTAATGGAGACAGTGGGGTATTGAAGTCTCCTAGTATTACTGAGTTGGGGTTATTCTGTGTCTTAAAGTGCTGTAGTGGTCTTTTTAAAATTTGGATGCACCAGAGTTTGGTGCATATATGTTCAGGATTGCAATATCTTCTTGGTTAATTGCTCCTTTGATCAGAATGAAGTGACCTTCCTTATCTCTTCTGATTAGTTTTAATTTGAAATCTATTTTGTCAGATATTAGAATTGTAACCCCTGCCATTTTAGTGCCATTCGCTTGGAATAGTCCTTTCCATCCTTTCAGCTTAAGGTGATGCCTGTGGTTGAAGGTTAGATGGATTTCTTTCAGACAGGAAAAAGATAAATTTTGTTTCTTAATCCATTTACTTACCCTATGTCTTTAGACTGGGGAGTTCAGTCCATTGATATTTAAAATTTTTATTGAAAGATGTTCGTTTGTTACCATCATTTTGATTGATGTTTTTGTTCTTGTGGTTCTTAGAATGAAAATGTCCCCCATAAGCTCCAAGTATTTG
>NW_008336809.1:0-292 GCF_000622305.1 Nannospalax galili
CAAAGCCAAAGGTCAAAGAGTCTGAAGAAAGAGCATTCAACAGTGTGAAAAGTATCAGAGAAATTATGTATAATAAGGTCTATAAAAGTGTTCATTCCATCTAGTATTTTGGAATCAATTTGTAACAACAGTGAAAATAATCTCAGTAGAGCAATTGGTGCCTTGATACACTTCTTCTGAGAGGTAAAAGAACTTGGAGACAGTGGAGACATCGCACTAGCTGTTCTTTCAGACACCCTACATGTGAAAGGAAGACACAAATTTGAGGCCATCTGGAGTTAATTCAAACTCA
>NW_008336810.1:0-419 GCF_000622305.1 Nannospalax galili
AAATCCCTCACAGACATACTGAGAGGTTTGTCTTCTAGGTGATTCTAGACCCTGTCAAGTTGAAGATCACTATTAACCCTCACACCATCTTATCTTGTTTGCCCCATTTGAAGTTTAACAGGATGTTGTTAAAGCTCAGTTATGTTAATGGATTGCAGTGCGTTTCTCTGGATGCTCAACTGCATGAAACAGTGTAGCTCTGTGAACCTGTGTTTTAACCACATCACATCTTCAGAAAACAGATAATCTCAAAATGGTAACCTTTAATTGAGGGCTGGGAGATGGCTCAGTGGATAAGAGCCTGAGATCAAATTCCTAGCATCCATGCAAAAGTGGAGTGCGGTACCATGCACATCGGTAACTCCAAGGATGTTGGGACACAGACTGGAGGATGCTGGGATGTTCTGGCTACTTTATAG
>NW_008336811.1:0-936 GCF_000622305.1 Nannospalax galili
ATTTATTCCAGCACTAGTCACAATAGCCAAGTTATGGAACCAACCTAAGTGTCACACAGCCAAGGAACAGATTAAAATAATGTGGTATACAACCACAATAGGATTTTCAACCATAAATAAGAGCTAAGTTATGTCAGTTGCAGGAAAAAAAAAGGATGTAACTGGAGATAACTATATTAAGTGAATTAAACCAATCTCAGAAAGACAAATACCATATTTTCTCTCAGTTTTATGTCCTAGATTTAATATAGATATATAAAATCATGTATATATATATGTATTATATATATATACCATGAGAATAGAAAGTAAATGGAAAACTGTCTAGAGAAACAAAGGGGACTAATGGGAAGCAGGTGGGTAAAAGGGAGAGGGAGTAGGGACATGGGGGCGGGTATGTTCACTGTAGAATGTGTACTTCTATGAACGTGTCCTGATGTAACATAGCACCATGTACAATGAATATACACAATGAAAACTGAAAATAAATAAATGAATAGGAATTAAAGAAAATATTGCCCCTAAGGGTCTTCCTAGATTTCCAGTCACTGTTTAGGTTTCTTCTTCTAGAATGTTTTTCTGCATTGTTTTGGGTAAACTAACTGGGAAAACAAGAGCAGACTCGAGTTCCAATTTTACCACTGTGGGTAAGCTGAGACATGACATTTTGGGCTGTGTATTATACAGATAGGAAACACCCTCTGCTTCCTTACTGATGGACAGCCTTCTAACATAGAATTTCCTATTTTTAGATTCTAGGAGACTTCAAGGTAACATAAAGTTTGGGGTGTGGGGTATGCTATATTAAGTGCCCAAACTGTTAGACTGCCCAACAGAAAGTGCTTGATTCCACGGTGACTGTTTCATGCTGGCAAACTAAGGCCAGTCACATCGATCAGAAGGGATGAAGACTTTGTTCTATAAATACATGCTTTC
>NW_008336812.1:0-309 GCF_000622305.1 Nannospalax galili
ATAATAATAATAATAATAGTGATGATGATTATGATGATGCTAACAGGGGCTAGAGACATGGCACAGCAGTTAAGAACACTGACTGCTCTTGCAGAGGACCAAGGTTCTATTCCCAGTACTCACAATATGGCTAACAACCATCTGTAACTCAAGTTCCAGGCAATCCAATGCCTTCTTCTGACCTCCATGGGCATTGCGCTATGTGGGTACACTCACACACATAAGCAATACACTAATTCATAAAAAAACATAAAATACAGAATAAACAATTTTTCAAAACAATAACGATGAGAGCTAGAGACATGACTC
>NW_008336813.1:0-286 GCF_000622305.1 Nannospalax galili
GGTGTGAAACCAAACCAAGGAACAAGTCTAACAAATGAATGGGGCTTCACCAGCCTTAAAGCCTTTACTACATCCAAGGACATTATCAAGAGAGTGAGGATTAAATCCACAGACTGGGAAAATATCTGCATTTATGATGGGGATCAAGTTCCACAATATACAAAAAGCACTCACAACCCAACAACAGAAAGATAGCAACCCTGGAGAGAGAAGCCCAGATGTAAAGCTCCCACGGCTGTCCAGGTAAGGATGGGGCTGGCTAGGTCATGACAAGGGGACAGCGATG
>NW_008336814.1:0-789 GCF_000622305.1 Nannospalax galili
TTTCTCTGTAATTCAATCATGTTGGGAGCTGGAGGCTCAGCCATTTCTCAACACTGCTGACAGACCTGAGTTGGTGACTTTCCATTCTGTCCACCCTCCCGCCGCGGGCATGGGAAAGAGCCCACAACCTTGGCTCATAGCCAGGGCTGGTAGCCCACGGCCTTGCTCTAGTTATTGTAAATAGCCCTGTTTTCTGTTGATCAGTAGACTCTCACAGGCACTGGATGGAGCCCATGGCCTTCGCCTGTGTTCTTGTTTTCTTTTCCAGTAACTGCTTTGCTCTCATTGGATTCCTCCCTTGGAGTGCACCTGGGTCTTTGCTATCTGGCTGATATGATTCAGTCCAGCCTGCACTTCTTATTTAACTGTATGCTTGTGCTTCAATAAACGAGACTTGATCAGAGCACTGTCTTGTCTCCATTTCTCTTGCCCCTTGCCTCATCCACATCCCCACTCCCCAATCCAGGTACCCCATTGCAGTTCCCGTGGAGCGGGACACAATCATACTAGCATTGTATGGAGATTTTTTTCCCACAAATAAAACTTTTTATCTGTCACTGTTAAAAATCTGAATCAGATTCTTGGACTGGTGGTTCGTAGCCATGAACTTGTTCAGCTCTCACTCCTGTCTCATCACCAGTAGCCTTCCCAGAACTACCATCTTCACCAAGAAGCTCCTTCAGTTTTCCCAGTTCAAACTTGGGCTTCTTCAGCACCTTTACTTTTCTAACCAAGACATTATGCCAAGGATAAATAGAATGGCAAGCCTTTTCCAGTTTTTCCTGGTGC
>NW_008336815.1:0-849 GCF_000622305.1 Nannospalax galili
GTATGAGTTTCTTGTACAAGGCTGTGGTAGACAAGGCAAAGCTAGCTAATAAACCAATTAAATCAGTTATTCCAAGAATTAGAGTAGCAACAAAACATTTTGATCATTGGGGGGCAGTAGTAGCATCGTGAAAAAGATGAACACATGGATCTGTATACCATGGTTCAGAGAGAGTAACAGGAAGCATAACTTAGGAAGGGTGGCATAATATAATAAAGCCTTCCTTAGTTTTTGACCTAGTTAAGCAATTTGACAAAATACAGTAAGAACAATATCCACAGAAAGAACCATCAGAATTATGAGAGATAAACATAAAACCATGAGGACCTTCCCGTAAAATAGCAAAGGGAGCACCTACACAAGCTTGTAAAGGTTTGGAAGTAATCTTTGGATTCCCGCAAGGGTGATGAAGAGTGATCATACCCGTTGCAGCCAAGAGTTTATAAAGATCCCTCTGAATGGGTTGTCTACCAGAGATTGAAAGAGGAACAACTTAAGGAGTAACCCATCCAGGAAAATACCAAGCACTTAGTGGCTCAGTAGGGAGAGAATAGCTGTCATAGATAAACTTGTTTGTGTAGGAGGATAGATAGGTTTTATACTCATATTCAGGACTACTTACTGACCAATCAGCCAATGATAAAGAGTAATTGTAAGGAGAAAAATGAACTGGTTTTGAAGGAAATCCAAAGGGAAACCAATTAGGACATCCATGGTGATCATTAATATGATCCCAAGATCTATCCATAAGTTTTGCTTGTTCACGGGGGGAAATCAAGGCAGGTAAAGAATTTTGAAAGACATTATATTTATTTTGAGGAATGTCTAAATATGTGTACTTTAATGTCC
>NW_008336816.1:0-409 GCF_000622305.1 Nannospalax galili
ACCTCAGTTCATTTTTAATTCTGTTCAAAAGGAAATCTGGAGTCCATCACATTAGGTTCTATGGAGTCAGACACAACCATAGTGCCATTTAAGTACAAGGCCATTGGAGCCAGTATTTTTAATAAACATACCAATGAAAATATAGAGGATAATACAAAATTCTTTATTGCTACAAAGAGGAAACAAAGATTGGGCTGACGTTCTCTCTTAACAAACACAAAGATCACAATTGCACAGCTAAAATCCAGTTCTTAGGTGCAGTCAGTCCTTTAGGCAAGGAGAAGAACTGTACTCATCTATTGCCAGGCTTTATGTGCATATGGGTAGCCAGAGGTTGGGAATCACAAAGAATATGGCCCGACAGAGATGTGGCTTAGAAGCTGGTCGTGGTGATATATGTCAGTAATTG
>NW_008336817.1:0-1005 GCF_000622305.1 Nannospalax galili
CTTGAGAGGTCATAGGCCTTAGATAAAACCCCAAGGCTGTCACATACCTAGTCGAATGTTGTTTCTTACTATATGCAAAATATGGATCCTTATATTTACAAACAAGTATCACAGTCACCACTCATCAAAGAAGTTTCTTTTGCAACAGATGGAGACCATTAGTTTCACAACTGGTCACACACAGACATTGTCTGTGAATTGCCCAGGCCTAAGTGGCACATCTACAATGCAACCTCTACACCTAAAGGTCACAGAATATAGAACAATGGGTAAAGAGGACATTAATGCATCTCTCAATTCTCATTAATGAATCTCTCTCCTGGAACAGAGGGTCAGGAACACAAAAGGTCACAAATGCTCAAAGCGTAGAGACTAAGACTCTGCAGAGTGTAGGTCCTGGGACAGGATTCCTACATTTAATTTGACCAACCCAGAGTCCAGGGACCACTGTGGAGGAAGAGATGGAAAGACTGTAAGAGCCAGGGAGGAGGTGCATGACGATATGGAAACAGAGTCCTATAAGCTGCTGGGACCTTGCTCACATGAACCTACAGCAATGGTGTCAGCACGCCCAGGATTAATGCAATCTCAAGCAGACAAGACTCCAGCACAGAATTGTGGAAATGGGCAACAAGCTCCAATCTAAGTCAAAGAATTATTGGCAGCTAATTACCGCTGGGTGAGGAAGGACTTATCTTCCTAAAGGGAGGGACTCTAGAATGGCTGACTAGACCCCAGTGAATGAACTTGCACTGAGGAACATATGAGGACAACTTGACACGATAGGCCTTAACCCAAGTGATAGAATGTGTGAATTCTAGTGATGAGGGGTCTGTGGGAATGTGCCAGTGGAGAAGGGGGGATAAATATGATTAAGATGTTCTGTATGAACTACAAAAAAATCCAATAAAAAATTTATAAAAAAGAGTAAGATCAAAAAAGAAAAAATATAATAAAAATATAGAAAAGAATATGTTTGTTGTAGAATGTATTTATTGTTAGATA
>NW_008336817.1:1953-3106 GCF_000622305.1 Nannospalax galili
GTCAGTGAGATTCCCAGCTCTAAGAGACATATCTACAGTGAAACTTCTGAACCTAAGGTTTAAAGAACACAATGGGACAGGAGGTAGAGAGAACACTAATGCATCCCTCAACTTTCACTAGGGAAGCTTACTTATGGGACAGAGGGTTATTAAAACAGTAGACCACACCTGGTCAAAATGTAGAGAATAAGAGATTGCAGAGAATGTTCCCCTAGATAGGACCATATTAAACCATACCAAGATAGAGCTGGGGAAATTGGAAGGCGGCCCCAACCTTAACTGTGGAACTTTTGGCAGCTGATCACTTCTTGTGAGGGAGAGTTGATCTTCTTTGAGGGAGTGACTCTAGATAGGCTGGCTAGATTCCAGTGCATGAACTTGCACTGAAGGGTCACCTGGATAGAAATGCTTGCCTTAACATGTATGACAGAATACATGAAATCTTGTGTGTAGGGGGGTGGCTAAAAGGGGGTGCTGGTGAGGGAATGGTGCTAAATACAGTTAAGGCTTATTGTATGAAATGCACCAAACTCAATAAAATATTCATTTTTTTAATCTCAAAGAAAAGTCTCACTTAAGAAATTGGATCAAGCAGAAGAGGAATGTTAATTCTTGAAGACAGGGAAAATAAATGGATCAGTCACTCAAAAAATTTAAATTTAATGAATGAGTTTGCATGGGTCTTGACACCATTGCTGTACGTATATACAAGGATAGTCCCAGGAGCCCGTATGATTCTGTTTCCATATGGCCACGCACCTCCTCACCTGGTTCTTATAATCTTTCAGCTCCTCGTCTGCAGTAGTCCTTGAGCTCTGAGTGGGTAAAGTTTACTATAAGAGTCCTGTCCAGGGACCCGTATTCTGCAGACTTTTCTTCTCTATGCTTTTGCTGCTTTGGTACTTTGTGTTTATTGCCTTCTGTTGAATGAAGGATCTTCACTGATGACAGTAGAGAAATGACTTAATAAGGCCTGGTAGACTGAAAGTAGCATTTGTATATGAGTATAAGCTTCTGCTAAAGGGGTAGTCACTGTACACCTATCGAGGAGTCCTTCAGGCTCCACTGGCCACACATTTACTCACTATAAATATTCATATTAAGGATATGGCAAGAAATTTCCTTTGTTTAGAGGCATGACAGAGATATGGTT
>NW_008336818.1:0-554 GCF_000622305.1 Nannospalax galili
TTTCACCAAGCTCTTGTGTGTCTGTCTGTCACTCGCCGAATCCTTGTCCACCCTCTCGAGGACCTTGCTCCCATCAGACTGAACTGCTCCAGTCTGTGCTGGTCCATCACAGGTGGCGCCCACAAACAGGGACCCTTGGAGGGTAAGCTATCTCTCCATTTTTTTCTCTTTTAATATTTTTCAGGCAAGGATAGGACCTCATCAGAGCGCTACAGGCTCACTGGTAAAGGATCACCAGGTTAAGAAGACGAGTAGGTAAAGTACCATGGGGCATTCACAGTCTAAGAATAGAGCCTTGTTCCTGTCAATTTTGAATCATATGTTGGAATCAAGAGGTAGTAAAGTCCCCAAAAATGTTTGGCAGAATTTTATGATTTTTTATTAAGAGTCAGACCTTGGTTTCCAGAAGAAGGCCGTCTTTCATTAGCAGATTGGAAAAAAGTAGGTCAGGATATTCGCAGATATTATGAACAGCATGGTCCAGGGGAAGATCCTGCCCTGGCCTTTCCAATTTGGGTCCAAATTAGAGATTTACTTTCTGATAAAATGGAAAT
>NW_008336819.1:0-697 GCF_000622305.1 Nannospalax galili
TACATGAATGGATAAGCATGCACATATGCATATGACACACACACACACACATGCAGAGAAAGTAACAATAATGTATTTTTTACTTGATAATGTTTGTTGGCTCTCAAAATTTGTCAGTACTCGAATTTTCTTCCACCAGAGGTGTGGCTTACTCAAGAGAGCTGCCGAATATGTATTTCTTGCTACATACAAATTAGTGAGTGAATAAATATTCACTCAGCAAATACCTGCCACATAGTGTCTGCTTTAAGGTCTATGTTAAACATCCTTCTTTTTATTGAGATTTCATTTATACGGAAAAACAAACAGCAAATGGTCAGCTATGAAAGAAACAAAGGTTTTAGAGCATGAAATTTAAACCAAATGTTCTAGACTGGAGACCCTGACATTTACACTAAATAAAACATCATAAAGACCTACTTATGCAAACAGAGAGAGGAAGAGCATTCCAGGAGGGGAGTGTATTATTTTTCCTGGTTAGAGTTCATACTTAATAGGACATAAAAAAGTAGCTTATTGACACTTTATCCATTTCTTTCCTCATTTAGTTTGCAATTTCCAATATTTTAAAATTCAAAATGCAGGACTAAATCCATTAAGTCCTTTGAAAAGTGTTCTTTAAGCACAGACATACAAACACTGCAGAGATGATCTCCAGGATTAGTAAGAACAGTACATGAAAGATTATGCTTCCAAG
>NW_008336820.1:0-307 GCF_000622305.1 Nannospalax galili
CCCTCAGCGCCGCCGCCCGTTGGCGCCTCAGCCCGCGCTCCCGGCGGTCCCCGCTGGCAAAGTTGCGCAGCCTCCTCAGGAGGGCGCCGTGCCACCCCTCAGGCCGCCGCGCGGGAAGGCCCAGCCGCCCGGCCGCTTCTTTACCTGACGGGAGTTTGCGCGCGCGCGCCCGCCCGCCCGCTTTTCCCTCGCTCGCTCGTTTTCTTTCTTTCCGTCTTGGCGCTCGCCCGCGCGCGGCGCCTTTTCCGCCCGCTCGCGCCCGCCCGCTCGCGCCCTTCTTCCTGCTGGGCTCCGCGGAGCGGGGAGG
>NW_008336821.1:0-655 GCF_000622305.1 Nannospalax galili
AGTCACTGTAGCAGAACCTCATGCAAATATCCCTCTAAGAAGAATCACAGAACTTGAGGATGAAAGAAGGATATTTCAAGACAAACATAATTAAGTCAATTTGTGACAAGTCAGCACTTCAGAAAAACTTTTAATTGAACACAGGGAGGAAGACGAAAGATAGGTATCCACATGAATCCATGACGGTGTACACTCCATGCAAAGATGAGATCAACACACTAGACCAGCGAAAGAAACAACAGTGGCCACCATAGCAACTGAGCATACCTTCCAAAATAATGTGGGAGAAGTAAAAGAAATGTCAATAATTTAGTAAAACAGAGCATCGCAAAATTTATAGTGAATAGTAAACACCGTTCTATAAGAATGTTAAATGTTGTTCACCACTAAAAAGATATAATCTAATGGACTGGATTGAAAAACAAGAAGCAGACAGATATGATGGCATATGCCCTTAATTCCAATGCTCTGAGGGAAAAGTAGACATTTCTATGAGTTCAAGACCACCCTGTTCTACATAGCAAATTCCAGACCAGCTAGTGCTATATGGTGAGACCCTGTCTCAAAACAAACAAACAAACAAACAAACAACTATATGCTGTTACCAAGAAATGTACCTAGAAAGCAAACATATTAAAAATAACTGAATATCTAA
>NW_008336822.1:0-364 GCF_000622305.1 Nannospalax galili
CTGTGTGGCCTGGTGACTGTGCTCCCTGCTCGTCAGAGCTGTGAGTGGACCTCTCTCTTGATCATGACACTCATCTGTTGCGTGAGCTCCAACTATACTTGAATAAAGCCAACATAGGAAGCGGTGGACATAATGTCATGGTTTGGACATGTGAGTCCTTACAAAGCTCACATGCTGAAATGTGAACCCTAGTGTGGTAATACTATGAGGTGGGGCATTGGAGGAAAGGGTTAAGTCACCAGCTCTCAGCCTTCAAGGATGGCATATAGGCCCTTGTGGATGAGGTTGAAGGGCGTGATCTAGTGTCTCTTGCCCTTTTGCCTTCCTTCTTCGGACATCTGAGGCCACAAAGTTCACCCCTGTG
>NW_008336823.1:0-671 GCF_000622305.1 Nannospalax galili
AATACTCTTTGAATACAATATCTAACAATAAATACATTCTACAACAAACATATTCTTTTCTAAATTTTTATTATATTTTTTCTTTTTTGATCTTATTCTTTTTTATAAATTTTTTATTGGATTTTTTTTGTATTTCATACAGAACATCTTAATCATCTTTATCCCCCCTTCTCCACTGGCACATTCCCACAGACCCCTCATCACTAGAATTCACACATTCTATCACTTGTGTTATGGCCTATCATGTCAAGTTGTCCTCATGTTCCTCAGTGCAAGTTCATTCACTTGGGTCTAGTCAGCCATTCTAGAGCCCCTCCCTTTAGGAAGATAAGTCCTTCCTCACCCAGCAGTAATTAGCTGCCAATAATTCTTTGACTTAGATTGGAGCTTGTTGCCCATTTCCACAATTCTGTGCTGGAGTCTTGTCTGCTTGAGATTGCATTAATCCTGGGCATGCTGACACCATTGCTGTAGGTTCATATGAGCAAGGTCCCAGCAGCTTATAAGACTCTGTTTCCATGTAGTCATGGACCTCCTCCCTGGCTCTTACAGTCTTTCCATCCCTTCATCCACAGTGGTCCCTGGACTCTGGGTTGGTCAAATTAAATGTAGGAATGCTATCCCAGGACCTACACTCTGCAGAGTCTTAGTCTCTACACTTTGAGCATTTG
>NW_008336824.1:0-1300 GCF_000622305.1 Nannospalax galili
CATTGCAAAAAGAAGCTTCCCTGACAAAATTTGAGAGCAGTCCATGTCTACAGGCTTAACATAAATGGTTAGAAGGCAATTTGACAGCAAAATCACTTATCAAAGTGAGAATAGTAGGTTCTTCCCTAGGGCCTACCAGGATTATAATACCAGGTATGAAATTCACTCCCATGTAAGAGGCTTCAAGTTAAATCACGAAGCAGTTAGTTACCCCACAACAGTCATGCCACTATTGCATCAGTAGGTACATCTTTCCTGGCAGGTTGGTATTTCAGCCTGTAGAGTCCAGCACTGAGTAAGGCCACTGATGTCTTTTTCTCCCCTCAGTAGCCTGCACAGCACTTTCAGCACTGTGAAGCTAGTCAGTATGGAGAAAGTTTCTTGGTGAGTATAAGATTGATTTCGGAATGTCCTGTAATCAAAGCCTATCTGTCTTCTTTTCAGCAATAGGATCTTTCCATGTAGTTGTGCTGTGCACTGAGAGCATTGGCAATAGTCTTGTTTTCAAGGCTTCTGGGGCCTCCCTGACCATCACTAACTGGGAGAAAAACAACCCTGTGTCACACTGCAGTTTTCATTTAGTGACCCATGTTTGCTATGAGCAGCATTTGTTCACCCATGCTGTGTATTTCTGTTGGAACTCTCTTTTTCAGTTACATTTTTAAATTAGCTTACTACCTAATGTATTTCTATAAGACTATCTCATAAATGCTTAGCTTTGGTTAACCCACTCACAACACCCACCTTTCCCTCACTCCACACCCCAACCCCACTTCACTATTTAACACTCAAGTATTTATAATCTTTTATTTCACATGTTTACTGCTATGTTTTAAAAGGTCCACAACTAGTCAAACACAGAGAATAAGTGACTGTCAGGTGTCCAGGCCCCAAGTGACACATCTAAAATGCAACCTATACACGTAAGGCTCAGGAGGCATCACAGAAGAGAAAAAAAAAATGTAAGATTCAGAGAGACCAGCTACCTGCTCCTAACTAATAGACGACAAATGATAGGAAGCTGCACCAATGAAATCCCCAGACTAGGGTCGTTTAGTGAGAGCTTCGTAACAACAAAACCAGCTGACATCCCAAGGAGTATGGAGGAAATTTCACGGGCTGCCACCTCAAGTTGAAGAGTAGCAGACATTAAACGGATGCTGACGAACAGTGATTCAGTCTTCTCCAGGGACTAGTTCCCTGAGACGTTATACCAAATGGGCAGCCCTAACATGGGTATACAGGATCATCATTCAATGGACACAGTTTATCAATGTATGTCTCTATATGTAACAATCAT
>NW_008336825.1:0-1072 GCF_000622305.1 Nannospalax galili
TTAATTTTAATTTTACCTTTTCAATCATATTTCTTGGTTGCATTCAATATGGTTATATTAAGCACCTTCTACTTATTAGGCACTGAGTTAATACTAAGAATTTATAAAGACTAAGAAACAAATCACTCTTAAGCTTGGCACTGTGGTGCACAGCTGTCATCCCAGTACTTGAGAGGCTGAAAAATATTATGAGTTGAAGGCCAGCCTGAGCTAAGTAGCAAGCCTGAGCTACATAATAAGACAAAATCAAACCATTTACTATGAATCCACATATGTAATACTCTGAATGGGACTGCCAACTTCGGACCCTTGAGTACCAATCTAGTTTGATCATCCTATGCAGTACAACTTCTTCACACTTCACTGGATCTAGAGCACACCAATATAGTTGGTGTTCCCAGAATTTGCATGCTCAACCAAAGCTTTGTATATTTCCTTACTAAACTCTGTGAATCTGGCTTTAATTTGATGGAATGCTTTAAATATGCAAATAATTTAGGATTTCCAGGTTAAGTTTCAACATATTAAGAGCTTGAAAGTCAATACTCTAATTCTCAATTTAAGAACACTCTCGATAAACTGAAAGACAGAGATCAACAAATGCAATGTGCTCACAGGGCAAACAAAACTAAATGAATGGAGATCATTCTTTTCTACATTCATAAGAAGCCTTGACATTATTAAATCTTCAGTCTTAGCAATTTGATCTACAGGTTCAATATAATCCCAATTAATGTCCTAACATGTTATTATGTGGACATCAGAAAACTGATCTTATGGTCTCTATGGAAAAGTAAATCACACCAAATAGCCAACATTATACGAAGCACTAAATGGGAAGTGTGACACTAACCAATATTAAGTCTCATTATAAAATCACAATGTTCAAGAAGCTGTTATATTGAGCAAAAATAAAAAACAAGACAAATAGGTAAAAAGACTCAAATAGATAGACCATCAATAGATCCACAAGAAAGCGATCAAGTGAGTTGGAGACAAAAGCACAGGAAACATGATAAAGTAAATACAGTTTTCAGCAAGTGAAGCTGGAACTGGACATCAACACAAACAC
>NW_008336826.1:0-491 GCF_000622305.1 Nannospalax galili
AACACCCTCTTATCTCCATGGGCATTGCATGACACAGATGCAGTTACATACGTGCAGGTGATACACTCATACACATAAAATAAAAATAATTAAAAAAAATCCTACTCATTTACAATTAGGTAAAGTTAACGTGAAGTACCCTATTGCATTTGTTCTCGGCTCAAGGCCTGAGATAATTTTGCTTGGAGATTTGACTCCATGATATCTTTAAAAACAACTAAGCTTCCCAGGGTACATATAGTGGAATTCAAATTTCATTTCCTAGTATGAGAATCAATTTTTTGAAGTGTGACTGGGGCTGTTTCCAAAATGAAACTAGAGAATTTTGAAGAATGACCTTGAAAATTTAGTGAGCTGCACATGCACTTACTCATATATTCTGGATTGGCTGTTGGGTTCCTGACAGCTCATTATCACATGATCTAATGATATTCCACACTTTTTATCAGGTCCTTAATGATTAAAGTGCTATGGAAATAGTATGAACCTTT
>NW_008336827.1:0-265 GCF_000622305.1 Nannospalax galili
TATGTGACCACCTCAGTTTTTGTGACCATCAATGACCAAAACATGACCATACATCAAGATACATGTTACATTTGATTACTCATTAGAATTTAGAAATAACTAAAAAAAAAGTGTGTGTGTGTGTGTGTGTGTAGGCTGGAGAGATGACTCAGCAGTTAAGAGTACTTGCTGCTCTTCTAGAACTCACATCAGTGTGGCTCACAACCACCTGTAACTCTAGCTCCAGGGAATCCAATGCCCTCTTCTAGCCTCTGCAGACACCCCA
>NW_008336828.1:0-426 GCF_000622305.1 Nannospalax galili
AGGTTTTTATCCTAACACAAGACTTGTGTGTTTTTGCACTATTGCCTGGGGTCCAACCTCAGTTTTTCCCAATTGGCTAGTTTTAAAAGAATCAATGCAGGGGCTGAGATGATTCAGCGGTTAGGAGCACTGACTGCTCTTACAGAGGACCCGAGTTCAATTCCCAGCACCCACATGGCAGCTAACAACTGTCCGTAACTCCTGTTCCAGGGGATCTGACAACCTCTTCTGTCCACCTCAGGTATTGCACTCCATGGGTGCACTTACCTACATGCAAGCAATACACGGATACACATAAAATAAAAATAATTAAATAAAAAATATTTTTTTTAAAAAGACAAGTTCCTCATCTCTTTCCCATGTCATGCTCAATGTACTGTTTAAAGAAGGAGAGTTGGCTGGGTGTGGTGGCACACACCTTTAATG